>NW_022900922.1:4727607-4753240 GCF_012274545.1 Fukomys damarensis | reverse complement strand
TTTTTTTTTTTTTTTTTTATATCAGGCCCTTTGAGAAGGCCCTTTGTTCCTCCTGGCAGCAATTCCCAGACATTCGGGCTGTTCTGATCATTTTTCTTTCTCGTGCTTCAGGTAGCAAATTGACAGTGGACTGGGGAGTGTAAATGTTGGGGCAACAGAAATTATGCAAATGTTGCATTCCAGCAAGAAAACTTTCAACCCCTTGAGGACTTTTAAACAGCATTAATTCTAGAAATTAGATACAAAATTTAACTTTTTATGCTAATAATGATTTCATAAAGAAAAACTCATTAGTAAAGGTGACAAATAGAAGTTGTATTGAACATTTAAATTCAGGAACCTCAGTGAGTGCCCCAGGGAGATATTTACCCAGCCAATGACTCTCTGATGTTATTAAGAAGTAATTTATTCAAGAAAGTCTCTACTCACGAGTTTACATAAGAACAATATCTCCTTTACAAAGGCTTGTATTCTCAGTATATCACAGACCTAATTTATAATGACTTTTGGTTAAAATTTTCATTAGGTTGGTTCAATAGTATTTGATAATTTTAATTCAGTTTTGTAAGATCCCAAGTTCCCATTTATAAGAAGAGAAAATGCAAAGGAAATAAATTTTTAAAGAGCACATTCATCTCTCTAGTGAGCTCAGTATAAGAAATCTGGGGTGGAGAAAAGTTCACCTTTAGTATTTCTAAGGCAGGCTTTAGGGCAGAGACTGTGGGCATCCATATGAAAAACTACTCAAATCCACAGTATCTGTGAAGCCATTCTATAAAAGTTTCTTCTGTGAAATGCTGAAGAGGAAAAAGGGCCCCAGAGTCTAAGTGTAAGGTATTCTCATGAGTATAGGAGTACAGAAACCATACAGGGGAGAGGTAGGTGCTACATGTTCCTGAAACAAGAGTTACGGAGCACATGAATTCCAGCGATCTGGAATTTACATAGGAAAACCATTACCCAAGGCTTAGTCTGGAATGTGAAATCAGGATGGGCTCAGAGTGTCATGTACAGGGACAGGCACTGGACCAGCCATCCCAGAATATCAGTATGGGCCTATTTCAGGTATGAAAGGTTGCTTTCTGATTCAGAAGGAACTAGGTCTAAGGATTGTGATGGATTTAGCCATTCCAGGGTGATGGAGAATCTGCCCCGCTCGACTGAAGAACGGGTGAGTTAACAAGAGATTGTGAAAAAACTAGAAAAAAAAAAAAATCCGACCTAAAGAAAATTAAGGGTTTTCAGGAATTAATTTTTCTGTTAAAGCTACCTGATCTAAACTTCCATGGTGATAACTATAAACATCTTTCCAGCCAATCTGCAAATAGCAAAGGGCCATGCAATCTTATCAATTTATCTTATCAACACATTGAAAAAAATCTAACACTGTTTGGCAACAGTGGAATCCTCTTCTCACAATACAGCCTGCATATTTACATTGTTGAATTTTCAAAATGAATTCCCCATTATCATGTCACATGGTGCAGTGGAGTACTGAAAAATAACTAGCTGTGGCTTATATTGATGACTGTGATATGTGGGACTGAAAAAGCTTAGGTTTTCCTAATCCTGGCCAACCATTACCATTTCCTAGTGGCCTTGTCCCTCTGACTCCTTCTCCTTAGCCAAAAGGAAGAGGACTCTGAAACCATTCATTAGTGAATTTGAGAAGTATGGAAAAGAAAACTGGATTATTTGCCATCTAAATGTCACTTTTCATTTACTAATAGTCTTATTTGTATTATTCTCTGTCTTATTTACAGCAGTGCTCTTGGTTTTTGTGGGAAACAGACTCTTTTGCACTCATTCCAACCCACACCAGTGGAGAAACTGCCTCTTATTTCTTGATAGAGGTCTTAGTTTGTCATCCTCAAATAAAGTTGGGATTCAAATAAACATTTCAGTATTTAGATTTTAGCAGCTGAATACAATATAAAAGCTTAAAAGACAAAGTAAAAAAGCCCTGTGTATTAGTTGTATGTGGATTTTATAGTCTAAGATTCATTCTAACAAGATTTAGAAATGGATCTACAGAATATATTGTATGTGATTGTCATCATCATTGTAAGTTATAGCTCTGTATTTTATAGGCTATAATGAAATGAAATGATAAAAGTGATATTAAACTTTAGATTTCAGTGTTTAAATCACACATTTTTATCATCATTTGGCAGTTAAATGTCTCTTACATACTAGGAGTAGTTTTATGATTTAATGTTTGCCTAAAAACTGAAGGAAATATGTAAAGCTACATTACTTAGTGGAGTTAGTCCCTACTGTGTAAAACTACCAGCAGGTAGAGATTGGTCTTGTTTCCTTTGGCTTCCTAGAATATGTCAGGGCCAGAAGCTAAGCTGATGTATGGACCTGTGTTTTCCCCATTCCTATAACCTCATCAAAGCCACACTTCTGATACAGCAAGTAGTTTACTCACTTTTTCATTGCTGCATTTACCTTGTCCAGACAATTTTTTAAAGCTCATCATTGCCTCTAACAAACTGATATTTTGATCTCTGGTGGTCATCTGTGCTTATCCTCCTGTCTTTTTGGCTTTACAGTGGCTGGAGCAAATGCATCATTATGTGAAAAATCTTAACCTTCAGTGGTTAAAAGCTCAAAGAAATGGCTCCTAGTGCTGAGAATATTGTATGTTTGATGGCTTTCCTAAAGACTTCACAGACTATGTACCTAGCTTCTGAGGTTTAGAAGATTCAAAATAGCATGTTCTATTTTTGTGATGGAAGTTGGCCTAATTTGACAAAGCTTTCACTGTTATTTTTGAGTTTTAAAACTTTGCTTTACTAAAAAAATTCTGCCAACGAGGAAAGCTTTCCATGCCCCATACCCATATGTCAGGAGAGAACAGAGAACACAGAATGGTATCAGCTAAATTTCAAACTCATTTTATTTTGACTCTGGCTCTAATTAGATAATTATGGTCTTTTGGTCAATGGAGGAGCGAACTAATCGGGGGAAAGCCATGATTTTAGGAAATCTACGAAAGTCCTATAATTTTCTATAATGTTTGCTAATCTTTTGGCTCCTATTACAACACCCAAAACCTTACATCATCAATTGAAAGCTATTCCCCTTCATCCTAAAGTAACAGACCCGAGGCAATTTGTAATGGCTGTAACAAGAAATTATTAACCCTACCTCAAGGTGCAGGAAGTTTGTGAAAAAAATTTTTTTTTTGTGCAAGGAGGAAGCCATGATAGTAGGAAGAGATGGAGTAAAGGATGGGGAAAAAAAAAGAAAGAAAACCTAGAGATCCCGGAGACATTCTTTCTTAACAACTTTTGCCTTTGGCCTTGTTAACAGAATTCTAGGGATTTAAAGAGTCTGAATTGCTTTTTTGTCACTGTCTCAATTAGAGAGGCCAATCCTAATGTTAATGAACACTCTTGAGCAACAAAATGCGTAAAATATTTTCCCTCTCATAACCAAGCCAATCACATCTGACCCAGGCCATAACTACTGTCCAGGTAATGCATATGTATTTTAGGATTAAGTAGCTTTGTTCTTTCCCATCTGTGCTCTAAATCTGTGCCATATGTCACCTAACAAGGTCTTTTCCATTATTCTTTCCTTCAGTTCAGTGCATGTTGTTCTTCTTGTCCCTTGAAAATTAGCCTGTCTCTAATCAGAAATCACTTTGCCTCACAGTTCAGTGCACCTACTGTAGATGTGGCAAACGCTTGTTTACGGGGCTGGTAATTGGATTAAAACATTAAAAGGCAGCCGAAAAATGGAATGTGTTGAAAATGTAAAATCAAACCATGAAAAGCAACAAAACCAAAGCAAATTAAACCTTCTAATGAACAAAACTCCCATTACTCAGAATCATTTTTAGTAGCAGTGCTCCAGAGTTTGTGGCCCTCCTATTCAACTGCAACCATATTTAACAGTCTTAAGAGAAGGGGAAAAAGGGTGTGCAAATAGTTTTCCTGTGAGGGTGACTTGAAAACTGCCTGATTAGTTTCTGTACATCTTCTGGGGCTGCCTCCAAAGGGGGCTGTGCAGAAATCTTCACTATGACTCGCTATCAAGGTAATATAGCAAGAAAGGCTTTGTGTTGCATTAGTTAAGAGACCAAACTAGTTATTCCTTTGAATTTGGATGTTGTCTTGATACCTGAAAGCAGTAAAAAGACAACAAGTACGATCTCTTCACAAAGTTGTGCTGAAGTGTGTAAGTGGGTGATGTGCGGCGGTGTGGACCTGTTGTGACATTTTGCCTTTCAGGAATGATGTCACTACTGACACTACTGACACTTTCCACCTTCAAAAGTATTCCTAGATCATTCGTTTTCTGAATATTCTTCTAATACTCTATTCAAAATAACAAGAAGCTGGTATTTTGAGGAAACAAGACACCTTACAATAAGCCAAAACCAATAATAATTTAGGCATATGAAACCAGTCATACAGAAACGCCAATACCCAAGACACAGGCATTCATATAATATACCCAAAGGCACAGTGGATCAGACTCAACAGTAAGCAGAAAGAGGAAACTCCAAAGAGAAGCAAAAGAAATGCTTATGTCCCAGCGAGTGTGAAAAGCAAGAAGCCGAGAATGTCAAAAGCACAGGCGCAAACCAGCACCGCTACCTTTTCGGCAGGCACTCTGCAAGCAGTCCATTTCAAGTCTGCACAAGAAGCCAGCTCTTACCTGATTGCCTGGATCACTCCTTTCTGTAGCTCTATAGACCTAAATATAAAAAAATAGAAGGAGGAAGTGAAGTGCAGTCCTATAATTCTATGCAAGAAAGATACTCTATGAAAATCTATAATTTAAAAATATTACTCTTTTTTTTTTTTACAGCAAAAGCTGGAGTGAAGTATGTGGACCAGTTAACCAAGTGGGATTAATTCTGTGCTATCTGTGCTTCCAAATTGCCCATTGACCTAATGTACAGGCAGAAGTGAAATTTCACTGGAGAGAACTTTCTTAATCTTCATCAGAACAGAGTGATATGGCTATAATAATGATTTCTGATTTTTACTGCATTTGCACAAATAAGATTTTGCTAGAAGTGGTCTAAATTACTGTGGGGTTGCTGATACTTGATAGATACCTTATTTCATTCATATTAACTAGGTAAAGAAGAAAATTAGTGGTCTGCCACAGAAGTTCTGTCTCTGGACTTATTGTTAGGAATATCATGAGAATGATCTTAGGGTCTTTTATTTACACGGTAAACTTGGAACATAGTCAACTGCTCTGGTCAAATGTTTATTGATGTTTATTCACCACGTATCACAGTTTTATTTTTCTAGAAAAGCAATAATACTAGGTTCAAAAATGTGTCAGATGAGTTACAGTTCACTTTTCTGAGTGTCAGTGTTATTAGATTGAATTAGGAGTAATAAGAATATTCTATCATAAATGGGAAATCAAAAGTCAATTTTAGGACTGTTGAATCCACTGTCCTAAGTCAGGAGTTGGCCCAGTGTGGCCCTGGGCCCAAGACAGCCTGATTTCTGTTTTAGTGTGACTCATGAACTAGGAGTGATTTTTATCTTTTTAAGTGTTTGAAAAAAAAAATCAAGAATTTTTTGTTATGTAAAAAACTATATGAAATTCAATTTTAGTGTCCACAAAATATTTTCGGAGTACATCTTTGTTTATGTATTATTTGTAACTGCTTTCATGCTACATTGGGAGGCAAGGAGTCAGAACGGAGAGGCTATGCTCTGTACACCTTACCAGACTTAAGAAAATCACTGATTCTCGGCCTAGGTTGTACCTGGCTTCCTCTCTTTTGGGTATATGGAAAGGTAATGAACTTCTAAATACTGAGGATGATTGATAAGTGTGTGTTAGCTTTTCAGTCACTAAAATGAAAATGAGTGTGTCATGTTCTGGGTCATAGGTCTCTTACAGCTGACCATGAGGGGTATACTTCTGCCAAATGGAATCCTTGACTCTCAGCACTGGGAGTTCTAGGCTGGCTTCATTGTTTGTTTTATTTTGCTTTTATTTTTTTGAGACAGGGTCTCACTATGTAGTTGAGACTGACCTGGAACTTACTATGTAGCCCAGGCTGGTCTTGAACTCATAGCGATCCTCCTGCCTCAGCCTCCTGAGTGCTGGGATTTGAGGCGTGCACCACCATGCCCGGCTTATCTTTGATATTTAATAATCATATATAGAACAATGAATTGCGATGGAGTAAATAAAAACAAAACCTCAAAAAATCAGAACACATGCATTTAAATTAGCGGATAGTTAACAAATCCACTTTTCTTCTGGTAATAAGACTTTGAGACTGCTTAACATTCATGAGTAGATGTAGAACATAGAATAAGTAAAATCCCTTGAAAGAAGCAAAACAATATTTAAGTATACATTGTGCTACATGAAGTTCAACACTTACAATACTTTTATGCATTTATATAAAGTTCTAGAATAGATTCAACCCATCTACATTTTTACAGATATAAACATATGAATATACATATTCATATATGTGTAGTGAAAGATTAACCTTGCCTAAAGTTGGTTCTGGCCTTTGCCCTCAGCTCCTGGGAGATAATTTCTAAACCCTTGGAATGATGTTTTTGGTTTGAGGTTCACTGTTTACCGGGGTTCCTTGGACGATACCACACAGTCTATGATGACAACGTGATTTATAATGTGGGCTTAGGACCATGCACTCTCAGTTTGACTCTGGCAGGACTGGCGGCGAAGCTCAGCTATGTAGATGGTCAACTATGTTTCTGTAACAGCCTCAATAAGACCTCTGGAGAGCAAGGCTGGGGTGGCTTCTACGGATGGCGCTACTGTAAATACATCAGCCCACACAGTTTGTGGGAGAGGAAAGCTCTGTCCACAGAACTCTACTGGGAGAGAATCACTAAAAACCTTGCACTTAGAACTGTCCTGGATCCTGCTCCATGTTCCTCCTCCCTTGGCTGTTTTTAATCTGACACTTTCAGTGTGATAAATCATAACTGTGGAAATAATAGTTTTCCTGAGCTGTGAGTGGTCGCAAATTATTGAATCTGAGGGTGGCCTTTGAGAGAACTTGTGATGGACATCAGAAACGAGGGTGGCCTTGAACACTGGAAGTATGTGTACATGCTTTTGATTTGTATATACACACATGCATCGCACATTACAAAAATCATGCTAGTTCTGTGTGTGTGTATGTGTGTGTATGTGTGTGTGTGTGACTGTGTGTGTGTTGACATGTGGATTCTAGGATGCTAACAATAGTATTATATTTCTTGGTCTGGTGGTGGTTAAATGAGTATTATTTTTAAAAAACCATATATCTATATATCTATCTTGCATGCTTTTCTATATTTACAATATCCCAATATTAAAAAAGAAGAAAACTGTCCTCACAGCAATTTGTTATAAACACACACACACACACACACACACACACACACACACACACACACACAAAGAGTTCAGTGCAGCAACTAAAGCATTCAGCTACACAAAGGTTACCATTCTGTCATTAGTCTTCGTTTTTCTCAAGGGCTGTTGCCTATTTTCCATGAAGAAGGTGATCACTAAGTTCCACTCAATTTGCGGAAGTTCCCTCTTGGCCCCACTTTCCACCATTCTCTTGCTAAGTATAGGCACCATTTTATAATCAAGTATTATTTTAGCTGTTTACAACAATTTGCTTAAGGGGGAAAGAGGATTGAACAAAGCATCTTCTGAGATTCCTTTATTTTAGTTTAGTTGTTCAAAGATCATAATCTCAATTCTCATGATCATAAGAGTGAATATTGCTTTGGCTTTGTTTTATTTGCTATTTTCTGGAGTCTTAGAACTTTTGTCCTACTGCTTACCTGTGTGTCTTGGAAAGGAATACGTGATTTATCTTGTTCTCAGTTCATTACAGTAGTATGAACCATGTCTGGACAGACTGAATAGAATGACTTTAAGATCCCAGCCATCCAATAGAGCCAGATATGATGCTAACTGTGAGCTGTCACTTAGTCCATGGGCAAGAATGGGGAATTCTCATCTCAGTACCTAGTCCAGCATTCGTGATCTACTCAGATCAATGGATACATATAAACTGAAGATGGTAACTTAATAGGGCCTATTATCAACTGTCTTTCAAGTTACCAGATTGTCACAAGTCAATTCCTGGCAACTGGATTATTCAGCTTTATCTGATTTTATTGTTCATATGCACCCCCCCCAACAATCAGGCTGTTGTCATTGATTAGCAGCTTCTGGCTAACTGAACAACTCAATCACATGGACCCTGTGGCAACTTGTTCTGTGCATCAACAGAGAGTGGATAGGATTCCCTCAAAGTCACAGTCAGAACCACTTCAAACACTGTGTCCCCGAGAAGAATCCTAACCACTGGGAGGTACTACCACACGTTGTTTCATGCAGTTTGGCTGCAGTGCTGCAGATTCTCAAATGGCCATCTAATAGTCTTTGTAGAAACTGATTTCCGGGTCCCATTCCAGAGGTGCTGCTGTGTCGGGGTCCCAGGGATATGCACTTTAATAAGTAGCCAAGTGATGTTGACCCTCAGAGAAATTCAAAGCTTCCTCTTTACCCATTAGTCCAAACCTAAACAGTCAGAACTGCTTCCAGGCTTCTAGAGTGGCAGCTGGTTTCTACTATCACCATATGATTCATGTGCTCATGTCAGGACCTTTCAGCAGCCACACTTTTTATGACACAGTGAAAATGGTTGCAGCCAGTGGCCCTGCATACAAGCTGTAAGACTCATTTGGCCAGTGCATATATGGCACGTGGTTTCTATATAATTTTTAAGATGTAAATGATGTGACTCTTGAAAGCATTTTATTAACATCACGTAATTGTATACTCCTGTGTCTCCAGGAGAATAATCTTGGCAGATTTCTTTCCCTAGGCCATATATTGTTATAGCCATCATTACCTTACAGCTGTCAAATAAAACCATGAACAGCTGGGTTGAATTGGTCTGCACTTTTAAAAAATTACATTAAAAGACTTTATTGTTAATAAGTGGAGGTAATTAAAGGTTAAATATTTAGCTCATCCAGTCCTTAGCATAATGATTGATTATAAAGATGGGTTCAGTTTAATTGCCCATACTTAACATTGGTAGTTTTAGCTATTAAAAGTCTAATAACACCACTCACTTCCAGTTTTACATGTATGTAAAAAGCTTAAAAGTCGCCACTGCAACCCAACAAATGAAAAGCAGAGGACACTGACAAATCCACAGTGCATCTTAGATCATCAGAGAGGGGAGGTTGTAGGAGGATCTATCTGCTTCCCTCTGTGTTGGAGACACATCATAGGAAGACACGGAGAATAACCTCACATGGGAGCAGGAAGTTCCAAGGGAGGTAATGATGGAGCAGAAAAATAGGAATGTGATTGATGAACTGCCGGAGGCTCAGTGTGGACAAATCTGAGAATTATGAACTCTAGAGGGACCTGGTCACAGGGAGTCTCCTACATTTTTGTGAATTTTTACCTCTAGGAATTTAATCAAATTCTCTGTAAATATTGGAGAAAAAAAATCCTCTACTGCTTTTCCAGGAATGATGGGAAAAGAAACCATTGAGAGCTGTGTGAGAGAACAGTCTGCTTTCAGGAGAAACTAACCAGAGTCAGGGTGTTGGAGTTTTATCGGAACCCAGCTGAGTTGGAGGGGTGGGTATTGAACTCAAGGTAGCTTTTAGCCTTCCAGTCGGGATAGGGATGTACTTAATTACAGCCCACTTTTGCCATCTTGTCCCATATAAAGGGAGAGAAAAAACCTGGAAATTTCAAGATTGCAGGGTCATAGGCTCGCTGAAAGGCTGAGATCTAGTTAGAAGACCACAGAATGCTTCCCCTCCCCCACACCCTACCGCCCACCTTGCTAAAGGCCTATTGATAGCAGTTCTTTTTACTCAGTACATTGTGTACCATTAAAAATTTACAAGATAAACTAAAAGGCTAAAGCACAGTTTGAAAAGACAGAAGCAGACATGGTGGGAAGCTGGAAATATAAGAAAGAATTTTACAACAACTATGATCAATATGCTGAGAGCTTTAATGGATAAAGTAGACAGCAGGCAAGAACCAATGGGCAATATAAGAAGAGAGATGGAAATCCTAAGAAAGAACCAGAAAGAGATGCCAGAGATCAAAATAACTGTAACAGAAATCAAGATGCTTTTGACGGGCTTGCTAATAGACTGGACAGGGCTGAGGAAAGAATCTCTGAATTTGAAGACAGCACAACAGAAACCTCCAAAACTAAAAGCAAAGAAAACAAAGACTGAAAAAGCCAGAACAGAACATTCAGGTGCTTTGGGATAACTACAAAATGTATAAAATGTGGAATACTAGGAGGAGAAAGAGTGCATGAACAGAAGAAATACTTCAAGTAATCACAACTGGGGATTTTCCCCAAATAAATGTTAGACACCAATCCTCAGATCCAGGAAGCTCAGAGAACAGCAAGAAGTACAAATGCCAGCAGAACTAAACTTTGGCACGTCATTTTCTCACTACATAGAATCAAAGATAAAGATAAAATATTGAAAGAAACTAGAAGAAATAAGACAGCTTTTGTAAGAGGAGTACAGGTCAGATTTACATGGAGTTCTCCTTAAAAACCATGAGAGCAAGAGGAGAGTGCAGTGGGCCTTCAGAGCAAAGCAAAACAACAGCAAAAACAAATACACAAACACAAATCTTCACCTTACCAAACTAGAATTCCATACCTTGTGAAGTTATTAGTTGTCCTTCAAAAATGAAGGAGAAATAAAGACAAACACTGAGGAACTCTGTTGCCAGAAAGAAGAAAAACAATACTGTATAGGTCAGAATTCAAATCTACATAAATAAAGGAAGAGTACCAAAGAAGATAGTCAAGTGAACAAAAAAAAAACTTTCATTTTTTTATTCTTGAATTAGCATATAACAGTTATTTTCAAAATAATAGCAATGATATATTTGATTATGTACAAGTATATGTTTATATACACATGCACAATAATAATAGTGAACTACTCCCCAAATTGTGTAAAGGCTTCTTAAAACTCAGCAATAAGAAAACATACCCCTGATTTAAAAATAAGCCAACGACCTTAAAAGACACCCTCATCACAGAAAATGATTTACTGGCAAGTAAGCATACAAAACGATACTCCATACCATTGTGTCATAAGGGAAATATAAATTAGGTCAACAATGAGCTACC
The DNA here is from genome assembly GCF_012274545.1 of Fukomys damarensis. Classification (NCBI taxonomy): domain Eukaryota; kingdom Metazoa; phylum Chordata; class Mammalia; order Rodentia; family Bathyergidae; genus Fukomys; species Fukomys damarensis. Next base: position 4,742,061 of record NW_022900922.1, on the reverse strand, counting down.
ATTACACACATATTAGAATGGCCCACATACAGCACTCTGGCAGCACATCCTTATCATCCTTATGCTGATAAGGATGTGGGGGAACAGGTACTTTTGCTCACTGCCTGTGGGAATGCAAAAATGGCACAGCTATCTTGGGAGAAGTTTGGCTATTTCTTACAAAACTAAACATAGTTCTTATAATACAATCAGTCTACTTGTTGTGCTCCTTAGTATTTAGCCAAACTTAAACATTTATTCCACAGGACCCCCCCCACAGATATTTATAGTATTTATATTTACAATTGTCCAAAATTGGAAGCAACCAAGATAGTTTTCAGGTGAATAGATAAACTGTATCCAGACAATGGAATATCATTCAGCACTGAAGAGAAATGCAATCTGTGAAAAGACACGGAGATAACCTTAAATATAGATCATTAAGTGAAAGAAGACCACCTGAAATGAATGCACGTTATATAATTCAAATTATATAACATTCTGAAAAAGGCAAAACCATGGAGATAGTATAAAAATTAGTGGTTGCTAAGGGTTAGGAGGTAAGGGGAAATGAATGTGCAGAACAGAAGGTCTTTAGAGCAGCAATAGTTCTTTGTATGAAGCTCTAATGGTAAAAACATGTCATTATACATGTATTGAAACCTACAGAATGTGCGGTACCAAAATGAACCCTAACGTGCACTATGGGCTCTGCATGACCATGATGGGTCAGCATAAGATCCTCAGTTGTTCTAGATGTTTCTCTCTGGTTGGGATGTTGGTAATCAGGGACCTGTGTCTACATGAGGGAAGGGTAATTGGGGTACCTCTGTACCTTCCTGTTAATTTTTCTGTGAACCTACAGCTGATTTAAGAAGGAAAGTCTTCACAAGTATGACTGCTAAACTATTAACAACTTATTTTGTTCTTTGTCACTTTTTAAGCATAATTTCATTGGTTGGGTAAGCTCCTGTCTCTTCTAGTGGTAATAATAGCTGCCCTAGACAATCAGTCTGAGTGTTATTTCTCTCACTGGAAGCTCAACTGGGGTCAAAAGTGAGTTCAATTCAGTTTAGTAAATAAATGTTGAAGATATGTTTAAAGAATCATGTTCATGCTCTGCCTGCAAGAGGCATAAAATCTTACAAGATAGCAATAATACCACACAAGATGTGGGAGATCTCTCAGAAGAATTCAGATTAAATTCCACAGGGTTTGTGGGGAAAGGAAATAGGATCTTGTGAATATAAATAAGGATGTCACGAAAACAGTTGCAAAAATAATACAGTTCAAGGGGTCTGTAGCTTGTACTTTGGGAGTGATAGCAGATGGTAGACCTGCAGGCTTTTATCCTCTTATGCGTTTGGGTCCTGGCTCCCAGGGAGACATGGATAAAAGCAAATTAGGATCAAACTTTCTCATCCTCTTGAGAAAGACTATGACATGAGTACTTTGGAAATAAAATAACACCACTGGGAACACTGCAATCTGGTGGAAGCTGAGGAGATGATGTTCTGTTCTCCAGCTTTGTAAAGTCACTTGCTGTCTGTCTCAATTCCTCTACCTGTACAATAGAACATGTAGGAGTCCTCCTTGTCTCAAAGGAACCTTAGCATAAGAAAGAAACATTTTGGGGCTGGGGATTGAGCTCAGTGGCACTGTGCCTTCCCACAAGCACAAAGTCCTGAGTTCGATCCCCAGTATCCCCCCCTTTTTCTTAGGACTTTACTCTTTACAAAATATCAGCCCTTACATTACCTCTTTGATTTATACAACCAACTTTTTGGGTATTTTGTACTAATATTTTAATCTCTCTTTTACAGTCCAGGAAACCAAAGCTCAGAAAAGTAAATCAGCCAGGACCACACTGCTTTCAACTAGAGAGCTACCATTCAAATCCACTTCAAGCTCCTGCCATCGTTCCTGCCTTTCTTCATCATGATGGGTTAATAACAGTGGATAGGAATATTTACTTTATGGTATTTTATAACAGACAAAGTTAAAACTCTCTTGATTAGAACCTGACAGGTGTATCCAAGTAGTTAGCTCTTTCTTTCACGTGTAACTTTTAAGAAAAATAAAAAGGAAAGAATAAGAAATAAAAGTAAAGAATGGCAAAATAACCACCAACAAAATTTAGTATTAGCCAAGGCAAAATAGGAACAGTTGGGCCAACCAGATATTAAGTGTTTTTGGTGTGATGTAGCACAAAACTCTTTTGCTATATTTAGACAAAAGTGCCTCACACAATTCCATCAGAAATTCATGTCTTGGAAAGTTACTTTCCACTGAATAGGGAATCCAAGAGATAGAGGAATAGCCAACTGGGATCATGTAGAAGCAGCCAGTCACATCTAGAAGGTGGGGCATTTTCTCAGGCCAACATGCTTGGCCTCTTTAACAGATCTAGTTTCATAAATTGTTGGCTGGGGTGGGGAATGCAGAGAGTTGTGGGAAGGAGGTATTAAAAAGGAACCCCAGGAGAATTTGAGGCGATATCTTGATTGTGGTGGTGATTTTGTGGATGATATCAGCACATGATAAAACTTGTTGAGCCATGCATTTTAAATATGTATGGTTTATTGCACATCAATAGGTCTGTTTATAGATTTTTTTTCTAAATTTAAATATGTTATAAATCTGTTTGTAATGTTAATGGAGAAAAAGATTCATGGAACTCTAGATATGGTTATTCTAAATCTCTGGACCATCACAGTCTCTCCCCCTAGGCTGGTGTTTTGCCTGAATTCTCCATTTGAGCCTTTCAAACACCCAAGAAAACTAAGGGACTGGCAGCTCTGCTTTTTTGAATCTGTGCCTCATTGGGGTATATAATTTAAGCAATTAATTTATTCAAAAGATTAAGCTAGTGGAAAGGGTAGGAAAAGAATCACTGCTTTCATTTTAAGAGTGAAAATCTAAAATGCACCACCATTCTGAGATGTTCACAGTAATCCTGGCTGGAAAATGGCATGGGCTATGCTCCTCAAGAGTGGAAAGGCTCAATTTTATTTCAATTCAAACTTCTTCTGATTCCAGGTTGTGCTTTTATCTCCTGTGTTCCAGCAGATTGGGGCTAATGCATGAGAACGCACAGAAGTACCTTTGAAAAATCTAATTTGAATAAGCCCACACAGGAAAGAATGTTTAAAAGATCCAACAATAAGTACAATATTGCTCCTGCAGATAAAAATAAAAAGGCTCCTTGAAATTTGGAGAACCCATTTGATAACTCCAGTTTACATGCTCTTTAAATTATAGGAAATATCTCAATACTGATTTATACTTGTGACCAGCCTGGCAACTAACAACTCCTATGGCCTTCTGTGAGTTAACAGCATCTCCATTTGTATGTGTTGATACCTGAGAGCATCTTCTCATAGTCACTGATATATATGCTTTCATTTCTTTGAAATAAGCTGAAGAACAGACATGTAATTTGACTAGGTTATTCTTTTACGAAACAAATGCTTAGTTAATTTTGACAAAGGCAGTCACTAATAAAAAGGTTGGCTGTGGACATTTTCCTGACCCCAATCCATAAACACAATGAAAAAGTGGGCTGGTTAAGTCATTATAGCCATACCTTTCATAGCCACTGCACCAGTAGATCAACCCGCTGATTCAAATAGCATGGTACCTTTTAGCAGCCATCTTAAAACATTTTCCAATGAACAGGAACTTTTTGATTGCCAAGTATGCATATTTATTTTTCCATCTATTCACCCCTCCTCATGTTTCCGTCAGACTTATTTTGGAGAGCCTTTGGGTTATACATGTATGCTATGATCTAGTGTGTGTACATGTGTGTCCCTGTGTATGTGTAGAGCCTCACCAAAGCAAGTCCCCAAATAGGCTTATTGTTGAACTAACCTCTTTCTTGTGGCCACAGGTGGAAATGCCAGCTGTTTCTGAGCCATGGTATTTCCGTGCCATCCTCTCTATCTTGCTTACTACTCCCAATACCAACCTGAGACTCACCTGTGTCTTTAACTGTGCTCAAGGGTTAGAGATGCTGTGAACTGTGAGAGATCACTTATGGGGGTGGGGATGGAGCTCCTGCTAGGTTCTGGCTGCCTGGTGCTGGGCCAGGCACTTATCAATCACCTGCCTCCCTTGACTTATTTTCTCTAGAGTGATGCAGAACCAACAGGGCCTACAATTTTGAACTGATTTGACTAGTGGAATATGATAAATGGCACACACTCAGTAGTTGCTGCTTGATTGGAAATTTTTACCTAGAACAGGGAAAGATTAAACTTTAAGTGGGGTGTGTGTGTGGGGGGAACTGAATGGAAAGAGTGAAATTGGCATTATCAGGTTGAGTAGATTTGAAAACCAGTAATTTAGTGTGAAGGAAAGAAAGGCTAAAATACCTGGCAGCATGGCCAAGGTGGCAACACAGCTAACCCAAGGATTTTCTCCTTGCAAGCATGGAGAAAGAGGACTCCTACTGAGAGCCCAGACTATTAGCATCACCTAGTTCTCCCAGGGTGGGGAATCCTATTAAAGGCTTCATGGACCTTGGCTGCATGCCTAGACCTTCAACTGGAGATTTTTGTATGGGGAAACTTGCACAGTAGTTTTTGTAAAACACTTTTTTTTGTTGTTTTGCCTTAGGATTGTGTACCTTTTCTCTAAAAGAGTTCCTTGTGGATCTTGACATTTAAGAATAATTTACAGGATTTTGAGGCACCAGACTGCCTCCCCAAGAAATCTTAAATCCCAGTATTTTTCAATAAATGCCTTGCAAAACTGAATTACTTTTTATAAAAAAATAATTTGTGATGCATTGAAATTGAGCTTCAGTAAATGAAAAGAATCACATTTTCACAATATCAGTATTATTTTCAGCCACAGAATGAATGCTCATGTTGGCATAAAAATTTTAATACCTGTCAGTAAGTTTCTACATTCGGGATAGAGAACAAGCCTTTTGAGAGGGGCTTCTTTCTTATTTTGAGGGGACAAAAATTAAATATATAATTCAAGATATATAGACTATAAGAAATAAAGAAATTTATTTTTTGCTTATACACATATTTACAGTATACTTTTATGCATATTTGTATTTGAAGCACAGAACCATTGGAGACTCAAGTTGCAGACAGTTTACTACTTCTGCAAATTTATGGGTATGAGCCCTGTATTTAATTTTAAGTTCTATGATCTTTTCTATGTGCAGGCATATTCTTTTGACCCTAGGAACAAATTTTGACCTTTTCAGCTCCTTTATTCAGCTTGACATCAATTTTTATTCTTTATTCTTAACAGGTTTTCATTGTACTTGGTGAACAATAAAGGGGCCCTGGGGGCCAAAGTAAACCTAGAAAAACCATGAATTTTAACCAGAGAAGGCAGCACTACATGATTAAAAGCTTTAAATTCTCAAAGAGCAACATGATTAATCCAGTACCACAGTGCTGAGTGGCTTCACACTGGCTTCATTTGTTGGCATTGTTATTTTCCTTGGTTATATTTGATTGGTTGGAACCATGATGATTTTAGTTCACACAGCTAGTGCGAACGTCTCTCTACAATTGCAAAAATACCTTAACTCTTTCAATAATTGTTAAACTACACACATTCGTCTTTGTGAGGTAAAGAGTGCAAGCACAAGATGGGGCTATGGCCGTGGAGTGACCTCGGCCACACACCTGAGGGAAGTCATGTAAAGGCTGACACAGAGCCCTCTTTGGTTTCTTACATGTTTGGCAGAACTGAAGGCAGATCATTCAAATGGTCTCCTTCCTGGTCTGTTTCCTATCTAGATATCTTAAAAGATCTCTAGGATACCACATTCTTGCTTGATAATTCATCCCAGTGTTAAAATAAAAGTGTACATGTGTCATTTCAAGTCAAACTCTACTTTTACAGCATGTCTTTTGCTTGTTCTTTTGCAAACAGAGGGAAAATTCATTTTGTGGCTTCTTGGTAATATTGCTTAAAATACCCAAGGATTCCTGTGAGGCTATTTTCTCCAGCTTTAAATACCTTTATTATTATTATCTTTCATCATGAAGATTGTTTTGTTTTGGTTTATGTTTATATTTCTTTATTCATATTTTAAGAGTTGAACTCCAAACTGGCCAGAATAAAGAACACTGCAGTGAACATTTGAACTGAATAGAAGGTTCAGTTTTTGCTTCTGCTTACAGTATTCTGAAGAGATAAATATTTCTGCCATCATTATATTGATGTGCCTATTGTTTTTAGTTGTTGAAAATTTGTTTTTAGCTCATGATCTACTAGGACCACCAAAACTGTGCTTTTGTAACTGATCTTTTGCCTTAACTTTGAAATGGTTAATAATTTTTGGATGCTAAGGACGTTAATGTGCATGTATCTTCAGTGGTTTACATTCTCACCCTAACTTGTTTTGGTAGTTCAGAGTTCTTGGAGATGAGCTTAGAATGGCTAAATAAATCTGTTTTCAAAGTCAATTTCTCTCTCAAAATGTCATTTAACAGAGAATGGATTTCTTTCATTCCAATAGGAGAACTACTGAGAGTCAACCAAAGATGACATGCTGATGAGTCTATTGTACTCTAATTATATAACATGTGGCTACTGTTGAGTTAGAAATATAATAATACTCCTGTTCCATGCTGTGATTCAACTTGAGGAAAAGGAGATGTATCCAGGTCCAGAGACAGGAATTTCTGTTACCAGTAATGAGTAACTGCACACAAAATGAGCCTTAGCATGCTTTTTAATGAATCAGCCAACTGAGGCTCCATGGAAACCACATAGTTTCCATTATGGAGTAGCATTAAGAAATACAGTTATATTTTCAATTAAAAATATTGCATGATCATTGTGACTTTGGGGAAGAGCCAGAAGACAAGTGTCAGATCCAATGAATGAGGTAGATGAAGACACCTTAATGTTTCTATAAGCCAACCTGTCAGTTGGCTGGCACCTGGCGGCAGCGTTTACCAAGTATTTGACCACACTTCCTGAAGCCATTCGCGAGAGAGCATTTCAGCACTTGCTTCAGAAAGAGGCAAGAGTGACGGGATAATTATGTTTGAAGTAAAGGGGGATATTTGGGGGAGGATTGATGACAATGTGTCTTTCACTGTAATAAATTAAAAAAATTGAAACACACAACAATCTGTGATCACCCCTTGCATCCTCTTATTCTTTTATCTGACAATCTGGTGTTATGCGAGAAATAACCAACTTTTGGTATTGCTCCTTGTCAAGTTCTGCCTTAGTTCAGCTGCTGACACAGACATTCTTTGGATCTCCATTATCACATAGGCTGAACAGCTTTAGAAGCCAAAAATCAATGTCATAATAGTTTGAGAATTACTAAGTTTAAAGTTATGACTGCGTTCTTGAAACTCACTGTCTTTTATCAGTGTATGAATGGCATAGATTTTTCTTGTGTTTTTATTCTTTTGGGTAAAGTGGGAAGAGTTGTAACTTATCAGACTATTCCCCTTAAACACTTCTAAATATTAACTTGTGGCCGCTTTCTATTGAACAACCACAGGAAATAGCCAGAGATTAATAAATGCTGCTCGATTTCATGGTTGTTGTTCTCAGGCAAGCTCTTCCTTACAGTATGTTGAGTGTACACAGCAGCTGCTGCACGCTTAAAATGAAAGGCTTTTCAAGTTCACCTCTTAGCCCTGTAATATTTCAGCTAAGCCTGCCTGAGGACTTCCTCTCTTTCTTTGATGGAAATAATAAAGTATGATGAGTTTGCAATAACAGCTCTCGTTTCCACCACCATCTTATTTCTAAGAAGTGGAACAATAGCTCCTTGTAGTGCAGTGAATAGAAGTCTCCAGAACAGTGCAGTTCAGATGGAAGCTGGAATGGGGCTTTGTTCACACAAAGTGCAGCGGGGGTCATGGAAAGACATCTTGACATTGAGTTACCATGGATGCATCTGATGTTGTAGTGACACTCCTTTTTTCAGCAAGTGGTTAATGTGCACTCCAATTAACACATCAGAAAGCAAAGCTACTGTGTCAAAAGATCACCTGGTGGGTCCCAAGTGTCTTGCCTATCATTCCTTCCAACATCGTTGGTGGGGGTACAAATGTCTGTCAATTTAGGATTAAATATCCCTCTAAGACATCACTTGCTCCCGAAAGCAGGCACCTGGAAGAGGGGTTGGTTTTTCATTGTGAGATGAGATGTCTCAGGCACATGAAGACCCCTCAGGTCACAGATCAAGTTCATGTGTTCATATCCACATATTACATAGTCACTGACCTACACAGCACCCAATGGGCTGGGCCACCACTGGGAACTGGATCGGTGCTGAAACATCTCGGTATGTAGCCATACCATCCTTATAGCACAAGGTCACCAGCCAGAAGTTCAACGGTGGAAGCTGCTGTTGGCTTTCTACTCCCTGAGAAGTCATAAAAGTTTTAGGATTATCCTAAGCCTGTACAAATATTTAACTGTCTGCTAGATCCATTGGATGTGGGCCCTGAGGTTGAGACTTTCCAAGTGAAGCCTGAGCACATTGCTTGGTAAACATTGTTTCGTTCTGAACACATGTAGGTAAGGTGTGAAAAGAGGGAAATTTGTATCTCCTAGTGACTGGCCTGGTATAGTGCATGCTGTTGAAGTCCCACCCCAATCCCTATCACCGGGTGGGTGCTCCCATCAGCCAGGTGCTATGTGTTGGCTATAATGGCTCATAGCTGCTCTACTTTTGGGGGACTTCTGGTTGGTCACCTCAGGAACAACCTAATCCTAGAGAGGCCTGGGAGGTGACCTCCTACATGAAAGTCCCACTCCCTTCTTCCATGGTTTCCCAAGCGAATGACTGGCTGATATTCAGGCCCACAGGCCCAGCCCTCATACCGTAATGGAGATATTTCAGATCTTTCTGTGGGATGAGGATGAGGCTGGGCCATGGCTGAAAACACTTGTTTGTTCAGCTTCTTCCCTGGTCCCCCTGCTTCACCTTACCCGTCAGGCTTCCTCTTGTGCACCTCCTCACAATCATTTCCAGAAGGCTGCCACAGCCTCTGCTTTATGGGAATGTAGCACCCGGCCCCTGGGAACTAAATCTCCTATTGCAATACAGAGGACAATTACGATTATTAATATATTTGCTGAACATTGAAAAATGCAGATGCGTGTAATTCATCTGTTAAGAGTGCAGCTAATGTAAGCCAGCATTTTCACTTCCAAGTGTGGATCCAAGAGAAGTGAAGGCATATGTCCACACAGCGCTTTGGGCGAGAATATTCATCGCAGCTTTATTCATAAAAGACCAAACCTGGAAAATCACACCAATGCCAGTTGAAAGAAGACTGGAAATATAAACTATGGCAGGGTTACAAAGCAGAATCCAATCACTAATAAAGAGAATGAAGAGATACATGCAATAGTCTAGGCAGATCCTAAAAAGATGCTGCATGAAAGAAGCCACACGCAAAAGAAGTAGAAGCTGTATGATCCAACTTCAGTGGAATAGGCCAGCTAATCCAGAGTAAAGAAATTAGATCAGCAGTTCCTTTAGAGGATGTGGAAAGGACAGGAAGGGGACAGGAACAATTTCTGGGATGATGGAAATGTTCTGTCTGATTTGCATTCATTAAAAGTGATAAACACGTTTAAGATCTGAGCTGCTCACTGTACGTAAATTACACTCAATTTTGAAAAAGCAGATGTAAGAAACAGATCTTTTTCTAAGTTTCATTTTTTTTCATAAACTTGTGTTGAAGAGGGACTCTAAGTAAGCTGCTCGGTCCCAGAGATACATCCATGAAATTGGTTGGAAATTTTAGCCTCCCTACATGTCTGTTGCATAGGGTTTTCCATTTGTGTTCAATTTACTTCGTGTTTAACTTTGTGTGTGTGTGGAATACAGACAGAGATAGAGATAGAACACTTGAATATGATAATTTACTTGATTTACTTTTGGCACCAGGCATAGAACTCAGGACCTTGTGCTTTTGAGGCAGGTGGCAGAACCAGTGAGCTAAATCCCTGGCCCTTGAATATGAGAATTTTGGATTGTCCTGTCCAGATTACTTTAAAAATGAATGTAATATAAGCCATGCTTTTTGATGATGCTTTATTTTAAAAAATGTAAAAAACTCTGTCAGACATTTATTTTGTTCTATCAAACATTTGTAGCTTGCTTACAATATTGCAAGTGCTGAAATAGATTATGACTATAAAGAAAAATAAGACATTGTCTCAGCCTCAGTGAATGTATGAGAGGAAATGATTGTGACTATTATAGCAAAACTCAGAGGGGTGTATTAGAAGTAGAAACTGTATGGAGTCCAGTGGATGCTGAATGGGGTGGGCTGGATAAATCCACTTTAGGATACTAGAAAAAGCTTCCTAAAGGGAGCGGTTCTTGGAATAAGACGTGAAGATTTAGTGACAGCATGTTCATACTAAAAGTGTAAGACTTCTGGATTTAGGCCAATATGACCTTTGACCCAGCATACACTATTCCTTTGGGCAACTTGCTAATCTGGTTTGAGTCCCTGCCTGATTGTTTCTAATTTGGGATCATATTGGTTACCTTGCAATGTTGCCATAACATCATATCTAGCTATTTTTATTATCTTGCAAAGGGGATATATTGAAATCATGCTCATGTGTTACCACTTTGCTTTATCAGATTAGGAACCCAAAGTAAAGGGAAGCTGTAATGTAATGGATGCTGGTGAAGTTGATTTGTGAAAACAAGCATCAGATCACTTTTTTTTTCCTTTCCTGTGTCTCTGGGCTCAGGGCCCTTCCTCTATGTCTGAAGTCAGCAATGTGGCACCCTCCAATCTCCCCCCCCTTCCTTTCTCTCTTCTCTGATTCCATTGCCACATCTCCCATTTCTCTTTGCTTTTGCAATCACATCACTTTCTCTCCCTCCTGTGCCTCCCTATAATCACACTGAAGCCACTGAAACAATCCAAGAAAACCTCCCATCACAAAATTTTTACTTAATTGCTCTTGCTGGGTCTCGTTCTAACATGCAAAATAATATATAGCCCAAGTTCTGGGGATTGAATGTAGACCTGTTGTGGGGAGAAGTATTATACAACAGTATGAATGTAAACTATCCTAAAGCCATTCTGGCAGATCTAAGAAGGTAAAGAGCAGGGCTCTTATTGTGGCTGAGTAAAGGAAAGGCTGGGTAGGGCAGGAAAAAATCCTTGCATGTCATTCTGGGGGAGGTGAAACCAAGGCGCTAGAATCTCCACAGGAACAAGCTGAGATAGGTGCTTATGGGAGTTAATGCTGATTAGGGTAGAGGGGAGTTGGAAGGGTCAAAGAACTGGAGGTAAGGACAGAATCTCAGAAGCCACTGCAATGGGCCAGGTAAAGAGTGAGCTAGAGAGTTTACTAATTTTCCCTGGGTGGGTTATAATGTTGCCCAACTTGGCTTTAGCCCTGAATCACCTTAAGGAGAGAAGAGCTTTGAAGGAAGAAGAGGGAGAGAAAGATGAAACAGAAGAGACGCATGGATTCCTGATTTTCAGAGTTTTGACAAAATTGGTCATTGCTAAAGAAAAAGAAACTTGCCTGGGACACGTTTGTAATTACTCACTTTGAAGTTCCTTTAAATATTGCAACACTGAGGCCACTGCAGACTTAGAAACATAAATATTTTATTACAGTGCAAACACTTCACTGACTGACCTGATTGGAAGAAGATTCCTTTATTGTAAGAAATGTGACTAATCATCTGTACATAGGGCATGATCTTTTTTATAGTATGTTCGTGTTAATGAATTGAGAAATTAGGTGATTCAAGGAAAATGAAAAAGCAAAATCCATTATAATCAAGCTTTTGAGGTCATTGAGATAAAAAGATTTGTACATTTTTACAACAAGAGTCTAGGTTGCTTATGTTTGATTTTCCTAACAATCAGAAATCAAAATAATAGTAAAGCATTCTTCTGGGGAACATTCATTCCACGAAACACCTCATACAGTTACGCAAATTTGTTTATGAGATTAACTCAGGGTAAAATGCTACAAGTGTTCCTCAAATCAAAGAGGAAGCCCTTTCATTTCACTTGAAGAGCCTGTAATTCTCAAATTGACTTCTCTTCTGTATTATTGAGACAAATGTCCACAGCCTTGGAATACAGTAAGTTCTAGATAATAACCATCAAGACTCTATAAAAACAAATTCTGTCAGGCCAGTTACAATGTTAAATATGTGATGTACAAGGAAGCAAAACTCTCTACATGATATACTCAGATACACGATGCTAAACCATCTTACTTTATAAGATTTTACTATGAATATGTCTTTCTTTACATGAGAAAATTGGAAAAAATATATAAAAGAAGTCTAAAATAGTTTGACAATGAAAATATTTACACAAATTGGCAAATAGGCCAAGATTTTGGTTTGCTATTAAGTGGATGTACAAAGTTCTTAGACAGCCTGTGAGAGATCTAGATTTATCTTAATAAAAATAAGAATCTTGGTGGGCATGGTGGCATCCTCGGGGGCTGTAATCCTAGCACTTGGGAGGCTGAAGAAGGAGGATCACCATGAGTTCGAGGCCAGCCTGGGCTACATATAAAGTTTAAAGCCAGCTCAAGAAACAAACAAACAAAAAAGCATCTTATTATATTACTTAATATATAATAGTACATAATAGTAAACTTAAATATATATAATATATATTTAATACATAATAGTATACTTTAGTAATATATAATATATAATAGTACATAATAGTAAACTTAAATATATATAATATATATTTAATACATAATAGTATACTTTAGTAATATATAATATATAATAGTAATATATATATGTGTATATATATATACATATATATATATGTATATATATATATAGTAAACTTAAAATGTCAGTATTAGTTTAAAATTAGGCTAATCTCAAGAATTAAAGATATAGTCAGGGAAATGATGAAGTGATTGACAGTGTAAGATAACACAGACATTTCAATATTCTCAAGGTCCCAAACAAAAGAATAATGAGAGGATCAAATGAAAAGAAAAGGTAACAATGAGTCTAGTGGCCCACAAACGATGTATTAAGTTTGTATTAAGACCCAATAGGTAAGGCATTATAAGATAGGAACTTTAATTAACCATTCTCAGTAGAGGACTAGTGACAACAACGTAAGGCTTTTTATACTTTATGGGGAAATATACAACTATGCTTACAAATTTCTGCTCAGTTTTACCATGTAATGTTAAGGTTATAGCCAAAAGTCATAAAAAAGATATGAATTGTTTCGATTTAACAACTGAGTGTAAACCTGAGTGGGATTATAAAGTTAACAATGTCCTGATCCTTCTGTATGAGTGGGACCCAACTAATTACTATTATTTTTGTTACAAAACAAGTTCAAAAATTGAACAGACATAGAAAGATGCCTGTGGTCTCTAACTAAAGTTAATAAAATATTACAAATACCACTGAAACCCTCCTGGTACTCTCCTGCAATCTCCTTTCCTACACTGGTTTGGATCCTTGAGACATAGGTAATAATATTTAGTATATACTTAAACTTTTACAATTGGGATCATGCTAGATGCACCCTTTTGTTTTTTTCTTATGCAGCTTTATGTTGTAGAAATCAACCCTGTTGATACTATTTCTCTATTTCATTCTTCCTTCATTAAAAAGCGTCTTGTTAAGACATAATTTAAAGCCATCTGATTCTCCTATTAAAGAATACAATTTAAGTTATTAGTAAAATCACATGGTTGTGAAGCTCTCCCTGCCACCTAACTTTAGAACATTTTTATTCATCCCCAGTAGAAATCCTGTGCTCATCCACCATCGCTCTCCCTTGCCCTTCCTCCCACCACACCGGATGCAATCTACCTCTCGTCTGTGTACATTTGTATGCTGTGGACATGTCAATGTTTGTGTGCTTGTGTCTGGATTCTCGCACTTACCCTGATATTTCCACAGTGCAGCCATGTCATAGCTTGTGTCAGAGCTGTGTTCTTTTTTATTGCTGAATAGAATAATATTCAGTTGCATGGAAATGTGTCATTTTGTTCATGCTTCCATCACGCGAAGACCATTTGAGTGTTTTCCACTCTTTGGCTATTGTGAACAATGCCTTTAACATTCATGTATAATTTTTTTTGTGTATATGAATATATATATATTTTAACATCTCTTAGGAGCCTAGGAAGGGAATTGCTGGGTCCAATGACAACTGCACTCAACATTTTCAGACAGGCTAAGTGTATTCAGAAAATGTAGCACCATTTTATGTTTTGGTCGGCAATGCCCAAGGATTCTAATTTCTCCACACCCTTGCTGACATCTGCTATTTTCTGTCATTTTGGTGGCAGCCATCCTAGGGTGGGAAATGTCATTTCACTGTTATACCGTCTCACTTTTTAATGCTGTATGGTATTTCATTTAATGAAAACAAGTCCATTCTGCTCTTACTGGATGTCTAGATTGTCCAAATTCTTCACATATATTTTTACATGGGCCTTTTTTTTTTTTTTTTTTTTTTTTTT
>NW_022900922.1:4713773-4727476 GCF_012274545.1 Fukomys damarensis | reverse complement strand
TTTGGTTTCACGCATCAAACTGTGGTCTGTGCACTTGCGAGGCAGGTGGCAGAACCACCAAGCTAAGTCCCTGGCCATACATGGGCCTGTTTGTAATGTGTGTTAAGAATTGGAATTTATATGTTGTGGAGTATGCACATTTTCAGTATTGTGAAAAATTATAGTAATTATATTTAGCCAAGAGTTTGAGTAAAATGAGCAGGTTGAAGACTGAAAGTAAAAAGGAGAGCAAGAGGTTAAATGTGCTTGATGAAAATAATGTGATTTTTGAGTAAGATTTTTGTAGCCTTTGGGTACTATTTCTCCATAAGTCAGTTCTTGGAGTGAGTGCTCACAGTTCTTTCAATGGGGCCTTTTGGCTTTCTATTATTTATTTGTTTGTTCTTGTTGTTTTCAGTCTCATTTGAAAGCCTCAAATTAGAGCTTTAATAAAATGCTACCAAGCAATAAGGTTGTGGTTTGCATTGTCCATTATGATCCCCTGGATTCAGAAATGCCGTTTGCAGCACATTAAACAGTGTGAAAGTTTTCTGTGGTCTGTATTGGGATCGGCACGTTTGGGGCTAAGCCCAAGTCTAGCCACACAGAATGAGCTGATTATGGAGGGCACATATCTTTGTCGGGCTGTCATAGGAATAATCTGAATGGCTATTGAAATTCATTGCCTTGTGGAGATGAATGTGGTGGTTACAGGGTGAGCAGATTGTTGGCTCCAGTCTAGGGGAATCTGAATGCTGCTCTCAAGGCAGAGGAGGCATCCTTGAAACCAAGTGGGGACCATTGAAGATTTTCAACTTATCTCTACCCTATGACTCCTTTTAAAGTGCCGGGGAACACGTGGCCAGGACCTCAATTTGGGGGGCCCCAGTCAAGTCTGAGGTTATGGGTATCTGGTGGCCTCTTATGGAAACATGAGGAAAATCATCTCACCTACAGAATTAACCCAAAATGTGCAGTGCAAATCTGCTACTACACAGAGACCATGAATGAGAATTTAAGTCATCATGTAAAATAAGCTGTGTGATTTCTGGGCTTTATACCTCTCTATAACATATATCAACATATGAGAAATTAAACAACCATGCAGATGGTCCAACCCATTTTTTTCTCTCGGAGAAAATAGTTGATAATGTTAACTTGATTATGGTAATACTGTCCCAAGTATACATAAAAGAGAAAACACATCCTATCGTCTACCTACGACAAGTGCCAACCTCCTCAACAGAAAAATAGAACCATGTTTTCACTGTGAGACAGTAAAGGCGAGTCTATGCAGAAGACATAGTCACCTTTTATTTACCAGATCATTTAGGAAATGAAATCTTCACTATTCTTGGTTATGAAGGATGTGTTAATGTGCACAGCGATATCTACGAGAATCCATATTTCACCAAAGTGAAAATATCGGAGGATAATGGCTTCTTTAGAACTAGTACTTCTTTCAAAAGGGAATAGATGGGAAAATCAGTTTCAGCTTAGCCGCTGAAAGTATAGGATTGAAATATTTAGCCTTGAGAAGTCAGTGTATCATAAGGAAAGGTGAGGCCCATGTAACGTTTCAATCCTGTGCGGCTCTCTGAGGGAGATGTGTGCAGTAGCAGGACAGAGCACGATCTGTAGCCTTGTGTCCGTCCCCTTTATTTCAGCCACTGAGCCAAGCGGAATGCAGCTATGGCTACAGTCTCAAGTAGATCCAATATCAGATAAGACTGTTCTAATATTTGGGGATAAATAACCATGACATTTAAGGATGTCTTCCTCAAGGCTACTTGGGTAGCATGATCAATCATCTTGGGTATTAAGAAACAAAATTACAAAATCATAAGATATTTCCAGCAAGCAGTAAGAAGAAATCAAAATATACCCCTGGCCCATTTAAAGGACAGGTCATTGCATGTAGAACTCTGCATATCATCAGGTTCAGCAGAGAGGAAATGGGTAGGGGGGCACACTTCAGCACAATGCTATGTATTAGTTGTTGCCATTATGCTTGGCTTTGCCTGATGGGGAAATGGCATATATATAATATATATATATATTTTTTTTCACTCACTCCAGCTCTCTCTGGGCTGTTTCAGAAGACTAGGAAGCTAGTTCATTCATTTGACAGATATATATAGAAGAGCACTTAGGACGGGCTAGATTTGGTGCAAGGGCCCTATGTATGACCCCAAATGCATAAAAGAGGGTGCCTTCCATATTGACCAACTTTTTATGGCTGGGACAAAATGCCCAAGACCCAAACTTTGAAGGAGGAGAGAGTCATTTTGTCTCAAAACATTGGGCATTTCACTTAATGATCTAAGTTCTAAGGCGGAAGTCGTGGTGGAGGAGAGCTGCTCACCTCACACTGGTGAGAAGCAGGAAGAAAGCAGGAGAGTCGGAGCAGGAGATTTACCTTTCAAAGGCACACCCCTAGTGGCCCACCTCTGCCATCCAAACCCCACCCTCTAACGGCACAGTCCGTTAGTAACTCTTCAATGGATGAACCCACTCATGAGTACAGGGCTCCCATGACCCGATTACTTTTCAAAAGTCTGACCTCTGAACACATGAGCCTTTTGGGGGACATTTTAACCACCCCATATACCTGCAGTCAAAGACTACTGAAGAAAAATAGCATATAATTATTACAAGTGCCATACACTTTTGCAACTGTAGTGATGTGAACATTCATAATCGTAATAAAGAACATGTGGGGAGACTGCCGAGGGTCCCATAGGTATCTAGACTGGAGGCTGGGTGTGTAAGCAGCTGGGGCCAACAACTGTGTGCAGCTGGGATTCAGGAGGAGTAAGTCCACACAGACTCTACTCCCTGTGCCTGGACCCTGGGTCATTTCTGTCTATTGCTGCTGAGGGGAGGACGTAGCTAAATAGATGGACATACTTTTTTATATCATGAGAGCAGTGCAGTTGGAAGATCCTTGAAGGGCCAAGATATTTATACATAAGTTTTGCATTTAAATATATCTGTAATTGAATCCTAGCTCATTACCTAATTCCATGATTTAGTGAGGTGTATCAAGTTACAGATCAGCATTCTCTACTACAACAGTGAAGTAGTACTAAGTGCCTCACCTCTTACCAAAAATGATCAATGAGAATAAATCAAAAATGAAAAGGATCCTTAGTGAAAAGGATCAATGTAAATAAGACTGCAGCATTTTCAAAGGGTCGAGTAGCCTTGTGGGATCCTTTTGGACTGGGAGTTTTAGGTAATGGTGAAACATTTAAACCTTAAAAATGAGCAGGTTGATCATGGCAGACAGAAATTCACAATGAAGTTTGAAAATAAGGAGACTTAAAATATTCTGTGCTTCTCTGCCTTTTGGGGCTATATTCTCAGGCCCTAGGGATACACATCCATTGTGTCTGGGAAAAATATTTGAGCCAAGGTACTGGTGGAGGATGTGGGTGAACAAAAGTGGTGGCCTTCATAATCTATAATCATCACCTGTTGGTAGGGCATCTAACTCCACACCAAGATAGAGTCACATGCAGTTTGGTAGCTGAGTCTTATGCTCACATGTGCTTGCATTTTCAATTTGTCTTTAATTTGTCAAAAACACAAAAGAATTGAAGTCAGGTCTAAAATAGCATCTACAGAAGAACAGTGATGCTGTGCCTAGCCGCACATAGAGTAGGTGGGTAGAGGGTTCAAAGACAGGAAGTCACAGTGATCAGATTTTCTTGTGGCGGGTGACACTGTGGCAAAGACCTGAAGGAGTTTTAGGGCTTAGAGTGAAGGAGAAACGGGGCAAGCAGAAGGGAGCTTGAAAAAAGGCTGAAAAATACGCGCGAGTAGCTGGGTTGTGAGACATGTAAGTGAGGTCAGTTAAGTTAGGCTCTGGTCACTAAACTCCGAAATTAGGATGGAGCGTAGAGAAGAGAGTCAGACATATGCTTGTGACCATATTTATAAAGTCCAGAGCTATCAGAGGGCAGGAAATGTGATGTATTCAGTTTCTTCATTCCGCTCACCAACAAGGGGACTTGCAGGAAAGTAGGATGGGCAGAGCGAAGTCATTAGCATGGGCAAACCACTTACTCTGCTGGGCTATGTTTTATCATTCTTCAGGCCAAACTGTGGAGCTGCTGATACTAATGCGAAGCAAAGCTGAAGAATTAGAGAGAGGCCCTTGGCAAACAAAGTGCCATACAAGTTCCACACACGTTTTGGTGGCACCTGTGTCTAGTCAGACATCCTGGATCAATATTTTATCACAGCTTGTCATAAATATTCCATGAAACAAAACTCAGGAAGTATACTGGATTTGGACAGTTTTTCTAGCCTTAGACGTCAATGCTGCGATTTTCATTTTCAAAGCATTTAATCTATCTCTTAATTATGCATGAAGGTAGATGAGGCTGAGATTATATTTCACACTATCAAGTGTTGTAGCAGTGGAAAGGGACATGATTAAATAGTGAGGGAACGAGGGAAGGGGCTGAGCGATAATGCAAAGAAAGGAAACCAAGCAACGGTCGTGTGTGTGACACAGATGAACCGACATCACATGGGGTGCTATGGATTAGTAGCTGTTAAACATGGCTGTTACTGATATTCATTTGCTGGTTTCCACCCCCGCTCCCCGGGAGCACACACTGCCTTTGTTTACAGATGACTGGCTCCTGGAGAAATTAAGAAGCAGGTGAATTCTGGTTTTGGAAGTGTCCTTTCTGTCTGTCCTTGAGACCTTCAGTCTTTCTACACTTTTATACCATAGGTATTAAGAGCATTCATGTATCCTTAGATGCTCTTTTTCAAAGACAAAAAGATCAGCACATGCTTTAAAACAAGACAGTGACTACCTGTAACAGCTGTTACCTGAGGTTGAAAGGGAATGAAAGGTCAAATTTCCCAGGATCCCAACACAAGGGATTAAGATTAGTGTTCCTGGAAAGGTGTTAATTCAGTTCTCCTGCTCATCACTCCCGAGTCAACTGAGGCCCCAGGAAGCTAAAGTCTTCGTCTCAGTCTCAGTGAACAAGACATGAAACCAAAAACCAGGACACGATTTTCCAGCCCCACACTTTCATCTACTCTTGAACAGGAGTTTCTTCTTTACAGGAAAGAGATTTAGTCAGGGATATCTACTTTGCAGTCTTTCATTCTTTCAATTCAGAATAGATTTGAAAAGTGCCTGTTTTCCACCAAGTACTTCATAGACACAAGAACTATCCAGTGAGCAAGACATTTGCACTCTGGCAGCTGATCACTCACGACCCACTTCGTAGCTCTCAGTCTGTGATGTGCTTAGAGGTGCATAATGAGAGGGGCTCCCTCTTCCGGGGCTGGCACCTGTGACCTGGTTTGAAGGTCATAATAATGAAGAACTAAAATGGGCCCTGCAAAGGAACAGTCTCTCACTCCAAAACCCTAACTCATCGAGGGAATACTGGACAGTATTCCGCAAGGAGAAATTCAATCCTGCTGGCCACTAGCATCCCATAACCGCCCAACAAGTGAGCTACATGGCACCCTACTATCCTGAAAGCACCACTGTGCTTTCAAAAGAGGCCAATATCTCCAGGAGATCATTCACAGCCCTGGCAGGATATTTTCATTTTCATTTTGTTTTCACAGCTGCTGGTAGAGAGGAGCTTCTCTCAGCGTATCAGCTAAGTTTACTAACCAGGGCTGGGATGCACAGTTGTCCCATTTCATGTGGCTGCCACTAGTGTTTTCTAAACAATGTGTCAAAGTTGAGTTCCATGTGATGTATTTGAAATCACTGCTGATTTGCTGACATTCTTCTAGTTGTCCAGTTCAAACTCTGAAACATTCCAAGGCTCGCCTACCAGAAGAGCTGCCTGGAGTGTGTGAGCTGAGGCAGCCAGGGGAACCTTTTAGATGCTAGGAGAGCCAAAGAAGGCTTTTGTCTGGTTTTGAGAACAAACCACTTCAGAAATTCCACACATTCCTCATTCCTCAGATTGCTGCCCGCTTACCAAGACTTATCCTGCCTCAGACAACACCATGGGGTCAGGTGAAGATGAGTCTCAGCTGCCTACCTGGAAGAGACACAGGCTTCATTCACTGGGATGTGCCCAGTGGGCACAAATGGGGCAAAAACCAAACCCCAAAGATCCGGTGGACATGGCTCTGTCTCAGAGCAGAGTCTCCGAGGTACGAAGACATGCTTGCACACACACACACACACACACACACACACACACACACACACTGCACTCTCCTAATTGAATCTAAAATGTAAGTGCTTTGCTGTTTAAAAGGACTCTGCTATCTTGATAAGACAAACTAATGAGACGCCCCTTCCAAAGCTGGTCACACAATAGTACGAGTGACAAGGACCCCTCTCAAGAAATAAAGCAGAAGATAAATGAGATTTTTCTAATATCCATTTCACCCATTGTTCACCAGTGCCAGGAGGTACAGATTCTATTTATCATGAGGTGGTAGAGAGAAGACGTGATTTTGTAAAGAAAGCATCAATTGCAGCTTCAGATTCTCAGCCATAGGTAAACTTCTTTTGCCACCAGGAGAAAACAAAGGGAAGGTGTGTTGTCGGGGGAGCGCGGGGGCCAGATTTCCGTACACTTGTATTTCTTTCTACCTTAGGGCTAAAACAATATTCAAGAAATTACCTTTTTCAGAACAGGGAGAAAGATTATTTCTGACTCTGGTACTAAATGAGGTTACGATTTATAAGCCATTAAATTGCAACTGTGTCAAAGGCTCAAAATGCAAATGGAGGTTATGAAACTGCCACTTACGACTGATAGAATTTAGAATTTTCAGAAGGTGCGTTAACACATAAAGTAAAAGGGATGCTCACTTCCAAGTCCAGGGGAAGGGTGCGTCAATTTACAGGAAATCCCACTCTTTTCTTCCCTAGAAGAAAAATTCCGTAGAGAATCCTTATTTAGATATTGTTTGATAAAAGCCATGTGTAATAAATGACAGCATTAGACAAGAGGACCAGGGAAAAATTTGAAACTCTGCAGCCCAACTTTTCAAAAATGTACCTGCAGAAAGTTGTCTTAGTTACCGGCCATCTGCAGAGGGCTCGATCCAGTGGGATGTCGAAATGCAGTCATGGCCTCTCCCAGCTCTGTTCAGCACGGTGACCAGTGTCCCCTTGTGATACTCAAAACAGATAAAAGTGTTTCCCACTTCAAGAGAACTTTCTTATCTGCAGAACTCAAAGGGCTGTGCCAGCTCCAATTCTCCCAGCAACTGCTGTTTACCGGGGACGCAGATGAGGAATGTCCTTGTTCTCTGCGAAGAGGCTGGCTGAGAGGCCACCCATGCGGAGCGACAGCACTACGGTCAGATGGCAGCCCAGGCCTGCACATCTCAGCCAGGGGCCCGCCACTGGCTTCCGGTACAGGCAGGCAGGGGAGGCTCCACCTGTGTCCCTGCTGTCCACAGTCCCATGGGAAGGAGAATACTCTCCAGCCAACATTAATTCACGTCTGAGGACTTTCACTCTTTGTATTGCTATTTTTAGGGGTAAGTACACGTGCAAAAAATAAGTATTTCCTCTTCAAAATTTTTACATATTTTTATATTATTAGTGACCTTTGACATCGCAGAATTATGCAAGGAGGGGAGCGGGATACAACACAAGTACTGCTGTCTTCTTACAGCTTTCCTATTTCAGAAGAACTAAAGAACATGCACAAAGGATTCATTTGCATTTCAATAAACATTTCTGAGTCTCCTTGTTTCATTTTCCCACTTGCTTCTTGCTAGGAAGACGGTCCTCAGTTTGATTGTGACATCACTGTTTAATGCAGGCAACCAGGCAGCGCTGTCTGCTGGGTAATGTGAATTTTTAACTAACCAGTTTGGCCTGGAGACTTTGCTGAAGAAATCATTCCCAAAGTTGGCCAGTTGGTAGGACCTGCGTGAATTTTCTTTTGCTCCCCCACTATGGTTACAAAGATACAGGGCAAAAATTGTGTGTCAGGGAAACATAATTTGCAAATTTGCAGTGGACAATAGAAAACCCACCAACCCTGAGATGTTTATGAACATCCTTGCCAGGGCCCCGCTTCTCTTTCTGTATCTGAATAACTTTTTGCCTTTCTGTTTTCTTTCCAGGGTAGATTTCATTGATGATTCAGTAAGTGAGTAAATGAATTAATCAGTCACTTTTTGTCCATCACCTTTGGGTCATTTCAGATTCAGAAATAAAAGTAGTGACCTTCCTTTAAGGGATTTATGATGTAGTTTAGAAACATATTAACATAAACAACATAAAAATGATATATAATAACATAAAATGCATCAAGAGAAAGAGGAGGGAGACAGAATATAGTCTGAAGGTTACCCAGTTGAACTTTGAGGCCTATTTTTAACTCACTTTTATCTAAAAGTGATTATGGGGTTAGGGGTGAGGAATGTATGAGAGAAAACTGAGATAATCAGTGAGAAACCTGTTTTAAAATCTCTTTAGGGCCGGGCGTGGTGGTGCATGCCTGCAATCCCAGTCCCTAGGGAGGCTGAGGCAGGAGTATTCCTGTGAGTTCGAGACCAGCCTGGGCTACATAGTGAGTTCTAAGTCAGTCTCAACTATGTAGTGAGAACCTGTCTCAAAACACCAGAAAAAAACCAAAAGAAAACAAAACAACAACAACAGCAAAAATCCCTCTTTAGGGCTAGGGGTTTAGCTCATTGGTTCTGCTGCCTGCCTTGCCAACACAAGGACCCGGGTTCGATCCCCAGTACCAAAATAAATAAATAAAATAAAAATAAAACCTCTTTAGACTATAACCATAGGAAGAAGAAAAATAATTCTTCATATATGCTAGACGCTATGCCAGGCAAAGGTAGGTTTTGTGTTTACTTTCTGAGCACAAAATGAGAAAGTATTATATTACTTCCACTTCATAGGTAAAGAAACAGAGAGTAACTTGCCTAATGTAGTAAGATGTAGTCAGAATAGCATTTATATACACAAAGTCACCATTTTCTCCATTTTATTTGCTTTCCAAATAAAAATATGACTATTGTTAATAATTTCTGATTGTGGCAAATTGATGAAAATGACTGATATACCACGAGTTCTCAATAGCACAGTTTCGCTTCTTTTCAGGTATTCAAAAACTTTTCTTCTTCCTTACAGAGGATGTATTTCACACATGTAGTTGACTTATAACCAGTCAAAATCTCTTAGCAGCTCAGAGACAAGCAAATAGGACTGGGTAGGGGGTATCAGGGAAAAAACAAGCAAGGCTGAAGGACAGCCCACACCCTGCCATAGACAGGGCTGCTGCACCTGCACTAGGAGGCGCAGAAGAAAACGAAGCAAAGGGATTTTTCATAAGTTAAAGTTGCTTAAATCTTCCCTCCCTCCCTTCTTTCTCTCTCCAAACCTCTCTCTTTCTTTGAAAGTGATACAAGACTGACAGCAAAACACACCAACTTATGTGTCCAATGTCATCATAACACCCATCCATCTGTTCAGAACATATTAATTGAGTATCTACTATGCTGGCCTTAGAAATTCAAAGATAAAAGAAATGATTCCTGTCCTCAAAAAGCTCACAAGATTACAGGGTAAGACCTCTGGGTAACTCTGCAGAGTCACGCTATGATTGAAAAACACAGTGGTTTCCATGCAGAAATAGGTGAGAGACAGAAATCTCACCTGTGGTGGGTGGAGGGGAAAGGGCTAATAAGAGAAGGGGTGTGGGATGTCACAGTTGGAGATATCTTGACGCACATGTGAAGGATTTGGGTAGAGAGGGGAGCAGCATCCTCAAGAAGACCTCCCAGGCTGAGCAAACAACAGCATGGGCAAAGACAGACAGATTCAAAACTAGCTGAAGCCAACCATTTATTGAGCAACCACTATTTCGCGATTCACAGTGAAATCTCAAGTGCAATTTGTGGTATAATCCAGATTGGAAAATAATTTCTTTAGTCACAATTAATGGCACCATAAGTCACAAGCTGACAATACTATTAGCCATTAAAATGCTCAAGACTCTTAGGGCATTCAATTACTTAGAAAGGATTTCACCACAGCTACACCAGTCATACAACACTCAACGACTGCATATTTTTCATTTGTTTTTCTTAAAATCTTGAAGCGGTAGTCAGAGTCTTATTTTAAAAGTTCTCTAGTTTTTTTTTTAAAGAGCAAAACAGAACAAAACTTAATCTTAGAAGAGGAGATGTTAATTAAGAGAATGTGTCAGCCCAAAGTCTGGTGCTGATTACGTAAGAGATCTGCACGGTGAAGAGACAAGTGCGTTGGTGGGTTTGCTGCAGCTCTGTTTTGTTGACTTTCATCATGGGATTTCTCCTTTGCCAGTCAAGGGTAAGAGTGAGAAATCTGACATCAAAGGGACATTTAATTTTGATCCATGTAGGAACAACTTTTCATAATTTTGAAGAGAAATCTGCATCTGGAGAAAATATTTGGTCCAGAAAAAGGAGGAAATTGGTTCCTTTGCCAGTAGTTTTTTACTTTCTCTGAGGCAGAATCATAATCAGACACCTGTGGTTAACTACCAACAACCTCATCCACTTCTTTTTTTTTTGGCGGGGGGTCGGGGTACCAGGGATCAAACTTGGGCCCTTGCACTTGTGAGGCAGGTGGCGGAACAACTGAGCTAAATCCCTGGCCCTCACACGTGTCTGATGGCAGGCCCTTTAGTGAGGACCCCCCAGGAGATACTGTACTGATCAGTTCGCAGTTCTGAGCTCCTGAGATACCACAATATATCATCACAATACAAGTGAGTGGGTGGATGGAGGAGTAAATAAAGGTGTTCATGCCGAAGTTCATTAATGAATGGAATATTTGATGGTAAGGTTAACTGTGGGCTTACAGCAGAAAGACAAAACTAAAATGATCCATGCATATATCTAAGCCTGGGCTTAGACAAGCGAGTGTGTCAACAATGCTTATCTGGTGGCATTAACTTCTGTGGACAAAGAAAGCAAGGCACGTGCGTTCTACTGTTTGTTCCCAAAAGACACTCACAACATGGCTTACAATATTTAAAGTTGTTCCACTCTGTCCCTGTCAGTGCCCTTAATTAAACTGAATATTTCTGAAGATATTTTTCCCAATGGACTGTTGTTCATCAGTTGAACTAAAGGGGAAGCCACACGAAATAACCAGATGATTTTTCTGTTCTTTATTTGTCAAGAAGTACATTTTTAAAACTATCACTGAGCTTTGCAAATATGAAGCTTATTTTTGAGGACCTCAGAAATTCTACTTAACCCCTATTCAGACACGTAATTGCACATTATAAAAAGGAAGCCGCTGACGCCCAGGACCCGAAAGGGATGACAACGCACTGTTCTCGATAATTTGAACAGAGCAGAGATTTGCAACAATTCAATTCATTTGACACTTCTTGAAAGGTGAGTGCAGAGTTCTTCAGGTGACCACTGGAATCACAAGGAGGAGCAGTTTTACCATAATTATATTTGCTGAGCATTCCTTGCTTTAAAGTAAGTATTCGAGTGCCACTATTTCAGGGTTCTGAAAGCATGATGTTCTCCTACATTTTGGGTGATGGCTACCAGTTTTTTTCCTGATGGTCAGCACTGATGTGAAGTTTCCCTTCCCCGAGTAAAGCACAAGCTCCAACGCCAAGACTGCAGAGCTCATTCTTTCTGTGGTAATAAAGGAGAGAGTACAGCGTGGGGAAAATTGCCCTGGCCCAGTGTCTAGAATGCGAGAAGCTTGATTTTCTAGGCCTAGGCCTACTAAATAAATGTATATACTATACAGAAATAGTCATTAATATATATTATATTATACAGTATCATAAACTATGATATACAGAGTATTTCTGCGTGGAATTTGGAACACTGAAGTATGATGTATAGGGAAGTAACAAATCACTACAGAATGCAGACGGTAAACACTTAGAGATTTTACATCTGGAGCTTTCTCTTAATTATTCATCAGGGTTGATCTCATGTAGTATGATTGGGAAAAAGTGGGTCTAGGTGGCTCAGACCACTGAGTTCTAATACAAGCCAAGTACCTGTGAGCTGTGTGACCACCAGACCTCTCTGAGTCCCATTTTTCTAATCTCCATAATTCTCATGATCTGTAAATATTTTCCACCTTGAAAATCTCATGGCTGGCTGACTTTATGTGTTCCGTTTGTATTCTCTCTAGGAAGAGATACATTATGAAACTTCTATCTTTATAGGAAAATAATGCTTGTTTCTATTTATCCTAATAAGTGGATTGCCACTCTTGCTAATATCACATGACTCTCAGTTTCCAGAATTTGGTGACCCACCTCTCTTCCTTTTGCAGATTATCTTCATGTGAAAAGCCTTTGTAGCAGTAGGAATATTTAAATTATAATTACTGTGCCCATGATGTTACTGTAAAGACTGTTGAGTAGTGGAGATTTTTATTTTCTCAGAAATTGGAGAGAAACTGACTATTGGACACTGAAAGAATGGATCACCGCTAATTGGCTTGGATAGGACTTCTATGTTTGCACTTGGAGATGGTCGGAGAGATCGAGGATGACATATTTCCATAACATTCTTTTCACTTAAACTGCTCGATGAAGTAAACATACAATTATTGTGATGTAGCTAACTTCCTCTGAAATGATATATATTCTGCTCTATTAAAGTAACAGAATTGTGAATCTGATTTTATTGCTGAACTCAAGGCTACTTTAACAAATAGGAAGAAAAATGTTAATATATTCAGCAGAAGGTATTTTAAATAAATATCTGTCATCTATAGTTAAACTTGTGCTTCCCTGGTGTTAATTATGGCACAATCAGGAGAGAAGGGAGAGAAAGGTATTATATTGCAGGGTGAAAAGCCAACTATTGCCTCTACTACAAAGTAAGGTAGCAAAGCAGCGATTATATATTGTTTTGATCACTTAGGAGCTTCTTTAGATCAGGTACTTTCTTGTGTATATATTATTGATCAAAAGGGAATAATTCAAATAAAAACTCCGACTAATTGGCCATTAAAGTATATTTTAGAAGTGTTAAAAATTCATCGTTTGAGATTCTTTGATATATTTCTTATGTGAAACTTTTCTGCCCAACACTCATATCTTCAGGATATTTATCACATATATTTCTGTTTAAATAGATCCAAGTAGGTCTGGGGAAGAAGGAAAGCTTCGTCCAAATAGATAAGAGGCACGCCTAAGAAAACATGAGTTGTCAGAAATTACATTATCATAGTCACCATGCCAAGAACTAAGGCTGAGCATATGGGGCCACACTGACTGTAACTGTTTAATCATTAAACTAGTATCATGTTTCTGGACAGAATTTGAAAAACGCCTAAAATCTTTTCATAGGCTTCTAGTATCACTCCTCCCACTTGCCAACAAGCTAAATGACTCGCTAGTTACTCAGGAAAAACTTGTATGTACTTATTTTTAATGTAAAAGTTTTGGAGGACAACAGATTCAGAAGGTAAAGATATGATTATATATATTCACATTTATTCAGCTAATACATATCTCTTCCCTTCTACACATATCTTTTGAAAACAAAGAAAACATATGGTGTTTAAAGAAAAGGCTACTCACACCAGAGGTGTAATGTTAATCTAAAAATTAAAGGAATAGTGATAGGCACCGACATGTACCCTCCGTGGTGACAAGGCCAGCCAGGCCGGCTCCAGGCCCAGGAAGTCGGCACCGGGAGAACTGAGCCATCTTTTGGGAGGTCTGTTTTTTTTTTTTTTTTTTGGGTACTGGGGATTA
>NW_022900922.1:4553883-4713679 GCF_012274545.1 Fukomys damarensis | reverse complement strand
TTTTTTTTTTTTTTTTTTGGGTACTAGGGATTGATCCCATGGCTTTTCCATTGAAGTAGATCCCTGACCCTTTTATTATTTTATTTTGAGACAGGATCTCAAGTTGCTAAACTGCCCAGGCTGGGTTGGAACTTGTGAGTCT
The DNA here is from genome assembly GCF_012274545.1 of Fukomys damarensis. NCBI lineage: Eukaryota > Metazoa > Chordata > Mammalia > Rodentia > Bathyergidae > Fukomys > Fukomys damarensis. The sequence goes on along the minus strand of NW_022900922.1, from coordinate 4,713,537 downwards.
CCTGACTCGGCCTCCAAGAGTGCTGGGATTATAGGTTTCTAATATTCTTGGACCAACTGAAGATCTCAGCACATACTCAGGAGGACAAGTGTGCTAGGGTGGAAAAGAAGTGGCATCTTCGACACGTCGACTTCTGTGAAGATCCCACGGCCTCTGAGCCTACCGGTGGGGAGATGGGACGTTTTTGGGTTCCCAGCCCCTGCCACTTCACCCTTGGCACACCCAGACTAACCCAAGGATCGTGTTTTCTTGGGTGAAGGAGACCCTAAATCAGATCTTAAAATTGAACGTGGCTGAGCGAAGATCCAGGGAGACGGGCAGCAGGAGCCAGAGGCCAGTCTGAAGCCTGTGCGCCGAGTCGGGGTGGAGGAGATGCAGCACTGCCTGCTACTAAGAGAGGCCTCGGAGCCACACCAGAAACTGCAAAGCTGGCATCTGAGTGAGGCTCTTCTTTCTCACCAAGGCGCGAGTGGGAGGGTTTGACGGTGGGGTGCCCCGTGCACACAGTGGTGTCCCTGCAAATCAGCGTGGCGACAGGGACCCCGGGGCCCCAGGCTCACGTCTCTGCTTCAGTGGTCGGCGGACGCCCGGGCATCTGGGAAGAAGGGCCGTGAGCAAACCCAAACAACGCCTGGGGACGGAGGAGGGAGGCACAAAGACAAACCCTGAGAAGGCAGTGGGAGTCTCTGCCTAAGGCACCCCAGGTTACCTGCGGGTCCCAGAACAGCTGAGGCGCTCATGCCATGGCCCGTCCTGTCCCCACTCCTCTCTTCTGGGCTTAGGGCCCGCGTAGGGGCTGTCTTCCTGGCCCTGTCCCTTCCCCTCCTTGCCTCCACTTTCCTTTCCTTCTCCTCTTCCTTCTTCTTTTTCCTCTTCAACTTCTCTTCCTCCCTCCCCTCCGCCTCCCCTTCCCTCTTCCTCTTCCCTCCCCACCTTATCTGTTTAGTTCTGGGGATCAAACCCAGGGGTGCATTACCACTGAGCTACATCTTTTGGCAGAAGAGCTGAGTGGGTCTCCTGGAGAAAGCTTCGCAGTTGCGCACCACGGTGGCACCTGCCTGGAATCTTAGCACTTTGAGAAGCTGAGGATCTCAAGCTCAAGTCGAGCCTGGGGAATTTAGCAATTTAGTGAGGCCTTGTCTCAAAGTAAAAACTAAAAAATGACCGGGGGATGTCACTCAGTGTGAAGGCCCTAGGTTTACTCCAGTGTTGGGGGAGAGAGGCTTTTCAGAAGTTCCTGAGCATACTTACAAACCATGCTTTTTAGGCTAGGATGTTGAATTTGGCGGCAAAATTACAATTGCCATTTATAGCAAAGATATTGGGCTGGAGGTAGTTGCTTCACTTCACTGGTCAGGCCGAGGTCCCCCAGTCACTCCAGAAGGACTGCAGACTTAATTCCCTGCTTCCCTTACAGGGTCCTCTGTAAACCGAGCAGCCAGGTGGTGTGGTTGTTACTCTTACTGTCTGCAAGGCTCACGTCAGGGGCTGGAAGCCTCTGCATCATTATTAAACTTAGACAAGCACAGCTCTGTGCAGTCACATGCTGGCCTCACTGCTGACGTGCCTGCTAGAGCTGCCTGCTGAGCTCTGCGTCTTGTTTCTGGCTCGTTGTTGGGTCTGCATGTGGTGTTGTCAATGAGACTTCACCTCTTCGGTTGCCCTGCCAACCACAGATCTGAGAAACATGCATTCCATGTGACTCCATAAGAACTCAACGTGCTCATGGTTCAAAGTCATTTCTGACATCAGTCGGAGTTCAGGTCATTTCCTCCCGTTTTTTTTTTTTTTTTTTAAAAGTGATGCCGTAAGTGATGTTAAGCTTTTAAAGCTCAAACACACTCATTTATTTAACTTACAAGAAAATAGTGTAGTGGTAGAAATAGGCCACCAATTGTAATTTATTTTTCTTTTCTCTTTTCTTTTTTTTTTACAAAGACAAGTTTTCCAGTGGAAGGTGACCTATCTCTTGCTAAGTCTCTAAGCTGTCCAAGGTGGTTTACAGTTTGTGATCTTCCTGGCTCAGCCTTCCAGAGTGTTAGGATTACAGGTTTGTTCCACCATGCCTGACTTTCACTATATTTCCTCACTAGAGCACAGTTAGTGAAGTCCAAGTTGGATTGGCAAGAAGGAATCTGACATTCCTGTATGGAGACTTGCTGTTGGCCCAGCGAGAGGGATGTGTCCCATTTGGTTCCACTGCTTGGCGAGGGTTTCTGGGCTGCAACTTGCATTAGAAAACGCTCTGTACTGGAAACTGCCTGGATGTGGATGCATCCTGTTCGCAGCCTTAAAGCTTTATGGAGAAATTAATAGTCTTTGTATTCTAATAAGTCTTAAAATTTTCTAACTCCATTTGGTGCCAACATTTTTCTAACGCGGATCAAAAGAAACCTGGCCTCACATCACAATGCAGTTAGGAGCTTTTTGTCTTTTTTTTTTTTTTTTTAGAATGCAGAATTGGACAGAATGGTTGGAATAAACTTAGTAACTACATAGACGATAAAAACAAAATTTAATTAAAAGGATAAAACAAGACAGACACTCAAGGAGATAACCCTAAAGAGGGACATGATTGGCCCATGCATTGGTCTCTTAGAAGAAACATGGAAAATCTGGGGCCAGGGACTTTCCACAGAGAAAAGAAAGTGGCTTAGGATGACCTGTGGATATTTTTGAGAAATGAAGGTCAGTAAAGATTGCTTTTAGTGAGATGTGAAATGATTTTTTTTTTAATATTCACATGTGAATTTCCTTTATTCAATTTGCAGGATAATTAATACATGAAAGAGCTAATTCTTTAGGGAGCAAGTGGAAAAATGATTTGCTGACCGAGTCAAGGACACTAAAGGAGAAGACACGTTGCATACTGGAGTGTCCTTCATCCCCAGGTGTGTGGTAGGGTTACTGTTCTTGCCCCTCGAATCTGTTGGTGGTTCTGTCTCTTGCTTTGTACACTGACAATAAACTATGGAGGCCACTCCTGGGTTCTAATTGCCTGTTTGCCACCCTTCGTCTGTCTCTTGTGTTGCAGGGATTCCACGGGAACATGTGCTACTACGAGCCTACCAGAAAGGTCGTGCGAGCCCAGAGTGCTGAGCGACATGTGGGAAACTGCTGTCCTGAGACTCACCCGGACCCACAGGGGACTCTGGCTGGCAAGAAGTAAATTTTGTTGTGTTAAACCTCTAAGAATTTGGAGATGATGTTTAGCACTGCCTCATAACACAGCATGTGGGATGAATACGGACTGATAAGCAAATTATGAGGGAGTCTTGCACTGTAGCCCATAAACATATAAAAGTCCAATTTTTCCACTAATAATTTATGAACATAAAAGAAGTAACACAGACAAGATCCCAACAATGAATGTAACTGTACTGTATCCCTAAAATGTACCAATAAACTCAATTAAAGCTGAAAAAAAAGAAGTAACGCAGTATCTGCATCAAGGTGTTATTTACTTGCGAGATAAAACCACTACAAATAAGATAATTTAGTAAGATGATGGGTGAAAAATTAGTATGCGAACTGAGTAGCCTTCATAGCAATGGTAAGTATAAATACATGAAGCCTCTAGCTATGCCCCTAAATTGAGGTGGGACCTAGGAATAACAAGAGTGAGGGTTGTATGATAAAAGTAAGGAATAATTTAAAATTCACAAACGAATTAAAATAAAATTTGGACAAATATAAAAGTCTATCATGTTCTTGGATAGAGAGACATAGCACCATAAATATTTAATGTTTTACGTTAATTTATGCATTTCATGTGATTTAATTACAATAAAATATATCTTATTTTAAAGCTCATGTGGCAAAATAAAAAGCAAGGATTCCAAGGAAAATTCTAGGAAAGCAGAACACTAGGAAATAGAGAAGCTTTACCATTTACTGAAATATTAAAACTACAATGATTAAAAAACTGTGATTGAGGTAGTTGAATAAGAGACAGACAATTGGGACAGAGGGGAGCTTTAGAAATAAATCCAAGTACAAAGATTTAATTTTTAATAAAATGGTATTTTAAATCACTGTGAAAAGATGTAGCATTCATTAGCTAACAAATGAATAAATACTCAAAGGTATTCTATAGATACCTAACTTCATAAAATTTGTGTACTATATATAAATATAAATGTCCAAAGGGTCAAAGTTTTGAAGGTTAAATATTGAAATAATTAAAGTAATTGTAAAACCAGTAGTCACAGAGTAGAAAGGCCTTTCTAATGTGCCGCCAAGCCCAGAAGATGTAAGAGATAAAAATAAAAAATTTTAGCAGCATGAAAATAAGAACAATTTTGTGAACCAAACGTCAAAATTAAAAGGTCAGTGACAAACTCAAAAATATTTGCAACTTATATGACAGAATCATTATCCCTAATATGAAAAGATTTATAAATCAGTATAAACACCAACAATCCAACAGAAACAGTAACGAGAGTTCACATATAAGAGAATTGAAACACAAAAACAAGCAACAAGCAACAGAATTGCAAGCAAACAGTATACTGAGATATTATTTTCACAAATTAGCAAAGGCCAGAGCTATAGCATAGAAGCAGGGCCCATGAGTACATAAGGAAATAGGAATTTGCCTGTTTTCTGCTGGTGCAATTAATAAAACTTCTCTGGGAGAAATTTAGTAGTGGCTACCTTTCAAAACAGTCTTGGAGGCAGAGCCAAATGGTGGTTGACTCGTCTTCCCCAGTGGCTTATCTCTTCTCAGACACACCAGTTTGAGCAGCTGTACATCTGTTAACTACTTTCACAAGAGCTAAGGAAGCCAGGTAAGACACCATAGTGCATGGTTTTTAGATAATAAAATGAGAAGGCTCATTGAAAAAGGCAGGAAGGAAAGAGTGGCTGGTACCACTCTCCCCAAACTTCAAACAGTGTGGAGGGAGACTCCTCCTGATGGAGGGTTGGGTGAGGAAATTAAGTCCAGGCTTTCATAACACCGAGTGCTAACCACTATATGATCATGGTGAGCTACCAGGGACTTAAGTGTAGGCTTTCAATTTGAAACCCAGTGGTGGTAGGCAGAGCTCCACCACTTCTGCTCCCTGACCAATACTCAGGTCTCACACTTACTTGAACTGCTACACATTTGTCTTACTGATATGCTCACACAGGTGTGAGGTGAACTAGGTCCATATACAGACCCAAACAAAGTTTCCATACTAATGAGTGACAAGGATACTAATGATGATAGTAATAATACTGAAACCAATGTCAATCTCCATAGAGACAGAGCGCCATAGAAAAATATGACACTTCCATACAATGAAAGCTATGCAGGTTTTATGAAGGCAATATCTCTCTATCTCTATACAACACAGAATGAGCTATAAAGTATACTGCTAAGTGTGGAAAGAAAAGCTAATGTACAGAACAATGTGCATTTTTAACCCATCATTGATGAACGTGATTGGAAGTGTGTGGGTGCCTGTATAGTTATCGTTTTGGGAAAATAAGATGTTACAACATCTTGACAATAATGATCGCCACTGGGAACAGGAATTTAAATGTTAGGTTCAGAGATCAAAAGAACACTTACATTTCTGGCTGATGGATTTCACATTGTGTTTTTATCATCTACTGAAATAATTTAAATAACTCCTAAAAGAAAGACTAGTAAACACAAACGTACAAAAAGAGCACTTAGAGGTTTAATGGAGAGCATAGGTTCAGTACTCGTTAGCAAGTCTAACAAAATTATAACAGAAAAATGCTATTGGCTTCATTGGTCACAACGCTCTAATTGCCAGAGCTTTGAACCATTATTCTGTACTTTCACCTTCCCAGAGGTCAAGACTTCCACATTGTCATGTAGGAGAAGCTCGTACTATTTGTTTAGGAGAAAATTAGAACTGGAATTGTGCTTACCCACTCTATGATGGTGAAGCTTCTAGAAACAGCTGTGACCATCAAGGGAATTTTAGGAAGACCGAGACGCTGTGATGGTTATAAAACTCTTTGCATCCCTTGCTGCTCTCCCTCCATTCCTACCGGTATCTTTAGGGAGAGAGAAGGCACCGTCTTCTTTACTCCAGTGTGTAGAAGTTAGGGATCAGATCAGCATCTCGAAATGAATTCAGGATTGGATTAGCAGCTTCTCCAAATGTTTGTTTGTTTGTTGTTTGTTTTGTTATGAGATTATAGCCTAAGGATGTCTGGTGTTTGAAAACACAAAGGGGAATCTGGGATGGAAAATGGGCTGGTATGTGGGGGCAAAGCCAATAAACAGGGAGATCTGCTGTATGGTAGGGGTTGTGTTAAACATTTCACAGTCATCTTAAGTGTTTATCACAATGACACTAAGTACAGTACATATTAGTATTAGGCCTTGAAGAAGCCGAGACTCTGAAAAGTGCTAAACTGCTATGAGAGAAATCAAGTTCCCAACCCATCTCTCATAATTTGAGCTTCACTGAGGGTTTGGGCATAATTTGGTATTTTTGCTTCATATTTCCCCACTTTCTTATCTCATATCTTATAGAATGTCACTTTTGCTTGATGAAGCAACTTGCACCTATGCTGGGGAAAAAATTTCCATCCTAAGAATTTAGAAGTGGAACTGAAAATCAAATGCAGATGCTATACCAAAAAAGAAAAAGGATGGTGGGCTATTCACTAACATATCTACTCATTCACATTCTAGGAATTTACAGCTCCCTTGAATACTCATTAAATAAAAAGCACCTTAAGTAATTTTATTGTCAAGTTGAGGTCATTTCTCAGCAGAATGGCTGGTACCGGGGTGAATGTTCTTTATCTCCGCTTTTGGAAAGCTTTTAGAATTTTCTTTTCTTTTTTCCTAGAAAAATTTCAGCCAGCATTAATCAGCTTTTCGGTTACTTTTTCTTTCTTTTTTTAAAAATTAATTTTATTGGTACATTTAATATATACAATATAATGACATTTATTGTTGGAAATTTGTACCTTGACATAATCAAACGTGGTTCTTATCTTTTCCCCATTCCTTCTGCCCTCCCTTCAGGGAACATTCCGGAGACTGTCATGACCTCCAGAGATAGATCTGAAGTATGGTTTTGGTTTGTCTCAAGCCCTTCAGGCCACTTTTGTGCACACACAGAAGAGGGTCAGGTCCAAATGACAATTTCCTATTACAGACATGCTTTTGAATTAGCACTTTCTTTAGTTTAGTTTGTTTAAACTCACCATAAGTTTGGTTTTGTTTTTAATGAGGAAAGGTGACTTTGTTAACTCTAAAGTCTTCCATTTAGAGCCGAAGTTCTAAATGTCAGGCTGAATCTGGAAGTGATTACTCATAGGAATAAGACATGATGAGGATGTATTTGAATGAATGTTCACAGCTGTGTTTTTTTATTAAAGAAATTCAGTGAGAAGAGTTTTAATACTGTACCATAGTTGAGAATCTTAATGTGTATAACACTGGCAATTTCAAATTAGAGCTCCCTTGGCAACTGTCACTCTGTGACATCACATTTTATCTAATGAGGCATAAAAATGTACACTTTGTGCTCTCCGCATCTCTTTCAATTGTATGGGGAATGAGAGTTACGGGGAAAGCGGGAACCATCTTTTTGAAATCTTGGCTATAATGTTTCATATATGTAGTTGTCTTTATTTGCTGCTATATTTTCTGCAACTCTCATATTTAGTATTTCTAAGGCATTGCATGTCTGTAATTGCTATGAAGATATTAGTCCATTCATTCCTTTACTCCATCTAGCCCGTTTCCATTAATTTTCTTTCCAATCCATAAGATCTCCTGAAGCTATTAACAGGGTCTATGTTTATGCTTGTTCAAGTCTCACCCATTTTATGAAGTGCTGCTTTAATGGCTACAAAATGTTTTACAGCTTCTAGCGACAATCTCTATCCAATGGATCTGGTTTTGACTAGTCACTAGAGTCCTGTCACTCTAATGAGGAAAGGTGCCACATGGTCTTGGCTTCTGTCTTTCTGCAGCTGGGGGCCCAGCCATTACTGAATAGAGATCCAAGTAGCCTCGAATCCAGATGGTGGGGTAAGTATCACCTCTTTGCACAGATGGTACACAATTTCTTGCCTAATATTTAGCACAACCCCTACTGATCCTCTACTGATCAAAGACAAATTTGACGAGGAATGTGGACTCTTTGACAGTCCTCATAATTGCTAAGTCTGAGTTTCAGAAAGTGTGTTTTCAAATGCTCTTCCATTCAAAACGGGAATTGAACAAGCATGAATTCCTCAATCCCTGCCCTCAGATGCAGCCACCCAAATGGACTGATTAAACTCACAGGTCTGTGCTAACGAAAAATGGTTGCATCAGAGGAAGCATTTGGGCAAAGTAGGTGATGGGTTATGGGGAAAAGTAACAAACAAAAGCAGATGGAGTATCTTGGTTGGCAAGACATTATTCCATTATCATGTTATTATCTATCTTTTGAAATGAGAGAACATAGAAGAATAGTAAGCACAGATTTGTCAGCAATAAGATACCAAGTAAAACTCCTTTAGGGATAAGAAAACTAATAGGCTATTGATCAATAGCTTTACAAAAACTTATTTTTTTGTCTTCTGTCATGTTTTGCAAAGAATGACTGAGTAATATGACGTCATGTGCAATGTGTCCAGATTCCCAAAACAAATGTCCACAATTAGCCTTTCAGGTGGAGGACACAGGGCACCCCAGTATTCTTGCTGGAGAACAGTTGCCCGGAAGAGTTCTGCTTATTCAGAGCACACTGGTTCTTTCATTGGTGAGATGGTTATTCCCAAAGTATTCCAGTTTAAGTAACCCACACAGACTGTAGCTCAAGTAATAATCATTTCGCAGTTTATGTTGCAGAAAGCACGATAGTTAGCCATTTATCTACGATGATGTAAAGGGAGCTTTAATTAAATTTAAGGAAGGGAAATTTTAAAAGAAGGTTTAAAACAGTTTGCAGATTTTCTAGGGAATAGAAGTCTCTAACATTTTAAAGCATATGCATGAGTTAGCCCATAATTTGTAAGGTGGTTTTCAGGAATAGGAGAAGATTTTATGAGCATTATTTTCTTGTAAACCTTAGGGAGTGGTTCTTGATTTGAAGCCCTTTTCAGGGGGTGGGAAAATGAATCTAGGTAGAGCACAGAGCACAGTAATATTAAGGACTGTTTGGGGCAGGGGCCCAAAGTTAGGCTATTAGAGGAGTTTCTGACAATGAGTCTAGGAGAATGGAGACTCATCATGAACTAATTCTCTAGGGAAGACAGAATAGTGGGTCTTCACATCATAGTCTGTTGGTGAACTGAATGAAAAAATGTGAATCATTTTAGTGAGGTGTGGTTGGGCACACCTGTAATTCTAGTACTCTAGGATAATGAAGCAAGAGGACTGCAAATACCAACCCAGAATGGACAATACAGTGACTCAGTGAAACCCTGGCACAAAATGAAAAATGAAAAAGGACCAGAGATGTTGCTCACAGCAAAGGACCTGAATTCAACTCCCAGTAAAACACACACACACATACACACACACATACACTGTGGATCCTTTCTACTTATTAGAATTTTTGAGGTCTTAGAATTAGAAGATGGCTTATTTATAGTCACGACCCTTTCCTAGAGAATTTATGCTCTCTAGCCACAGACTTATGGGAAGGCAGCCTGGTAAAGAGGAAAGGTGCTTAATCAGACACATGAGTACATGTGTGGGCAATTTGGGGCCAATGATCTTAGATAAGGTAATGTCTTTGGGACTTGATTTATCAATCTCCAACACAGAGAGTGCACTCTTCACTTTCTAATGTGCCGGGAGGATCAGCCACACACGTGCGCGCGCGGGTACACACACACACATACACATGCACACACACATGGAAGGGATCTAGTAGAGTGGTTGACCTATGGTGAAGTCTTCATAAGTGAGTTGCTTTCCCTCCCTTCCTTCTGTTTTCTTTCCTGTAGTGGGAGCAGATTAATCTACATAATAATACAATAGTTGGTTCTTTAGACACAGGGATCCTGATTTTTTTTTTTTTACTGTGCCATGCAGGATTTGCTGTTTTTTTTTAATTATTTAAAAAACTTTAAAATTAAGTTTATTTTTATTGGTATATTTTAGGTGTACAATCCAGTTACATTCATCATGGGGATCTTGTACCTTTACATGACTTATCTTGGTTCTTATTTTTCCGCATTCCCCAGCCCTCCCCAAAGCCCTCCATCCTTCCCTGTTTGCTGTTTTTAAGAAGTTAGGTAAGAGTGAGGCCACCACAAACTGCCAAATAATATTTTAAACACTTAGAATATAGAGATAAACAGACCATGGTTCTACTCCCATGAAACTCATATTCTGGTAGAAGGTGGAAAAAAAAAATCAATCCATTTTTCAGAGCCTATGTAAAAGTTTCAATTAAAAGCATAGAAGCATAAGTGTTCTGAGACCTCCAAAGACCCAAGAAGGTCTGCTGGGTTTAGAGTGGAGTCGTATTCAGATCACATCACTTCTTCTGTTCCTCATACCACATGGAGCCCGTGAGTCCTTATCCACTGAGAACATTAATTGGCTTGTGGCAGGTGGTGAAGCTCAAATGAGAACACATCTTAGAGTTTTGGATGCTTAGAGTACTATAGAGAAATGCAGCAGGAAGGTTTTAGGGCTTTGCCTCCCTTCTCTGCACCCCAGAAATTCTGACCTTTGGCAGTCCTTCCTCCTAACCTGTTCTTGGATGCCAACTTACCAAGTTGAGTGAGGACTCACAGGAGGCAGCTCTGAGGTCACTTACTTCTCTAATCTTAGTTGACAAGCAGTTAAATCTGTCATTACTATTTGAGCTAAACAAATGAATTCTAATCATCTTCAGAGAGCCAAAAACATCTAGGCTTTTCCCTTTCCCTGGGAAAACATATGCACTTATTCAGGGGTATTATTGTAAAGGCCCTGAGATACTCAGTCTCATGGAACTGCCTGAAGTTTGTTCACCTCCTTTCAGGAGTACAGGGGAACTGCCAAGCACAAGAGGCCTGTTTGTACATTTTTACTGGGTGACCCTGGGACTTTGAGTCCTATGACAAGTTTCTAATTCAATTATAATAATTATTTAGCAGTGACTTTTTAAATGCTAGTGACCTAGAGTTTGGAATTGGAGGGACTCTCCAATTTGCTCACAAAGCCCTATGGCCCTAGGTGTCAGGGTCTCAGGAATGCTATAAAACAAAACGAAACAAAAAAACCCTGTGAGTCCTGGAAAACTTGATACATGGTCAGTAATGTTGACAGAAAAACAAACAAACTAACTAACAACTCAATATCTTAAAATTCTGTTCAACAGGTGATTAAGGATTGATTTTTTTTTCAGGATTTGAGGACTCTAAAATTAATATACAGAAGAAAGCACATTTTAATGAGGTGTCAATGAAGTACACAAAACAGAAAATATAGTGCAGCCTTCTATCAGAGCTAGCCAGATGAAGAATTATTCCGTCTCAACTCAATATTCTAGGAATCCTTAAAAGCATTAAATATCAAGCACTACAAGAAAAAAATAGAAGGAAGAAAAATCTATAGCAAAAATACAAAACCCTAGAGGGAGAATTCAAAAAGATCTGTTTATTTGTAATCTCTTTTCCCTCTTTCCCTTATGAAAGCTTTGTCAGTAGCTGATGAGTCTCACACGCATGAAGCTGTTAATCATGTTTAGGAAATTTACATGCTGTTAACTGCATATGGAACTCTCTTAGGTCAGGCAGATTTACTACCCTAGATCATCTTATCTCATTTACTCTCTACCTAACTCGAATACAAATTCCTTTGAACAAGTATGCATGGGGGGGTCTGTCGTGAAAATCATCCTTTCCTTTGGAACAAGTAAGAGTCTTGGTGCAATGGCCTAAACTGTCTGGAGAAGAGGGGATTCTATCTAGAAGGTCCAAATCTGCAATTACTGTAAATCAATAAAGCAGCAAACATGCCTCACAACCAGATCCAGGCACACACAAACACCAGTTTAAGGAAACTAAATTATGAAAAGTCTACATTAGCTTTTCATTTTGGTTCAAGTTGAACAAACTCCCAAATGATTCTCTTTGTAGGTGAAAGCACAATCTTTCTCCTTGCAGGTCACTGGTGACCAGTTGAAGCTGGACGTGCTGCCCTGTACTTCACTGCACTGTGCTAGGTTTAAATTTCCTTGGCAGAAAGCTTGGCATTTCTAGAGAAAAAAATTCAATCATATGAAATAAATGTGATGACCAGACTTCTCAAAGAAATGTACTACAGGGAAGGAAGAACCTCATGCCAGTTCAGAGAGACCCAGACGCAGGCACCTGCCCTGTACTTTTGGGGCTTAAGACAAAGACGTACATGCCTGACGATGTTTCCACTTCTTTGATGAGAAGTGGGAGAGAAGTCTGAATGGAGAGCTCCTGGTACGGACAGAAGGGCCAGGGTACAGTGAAGAAAGGGAAGCTCAAAGAAACTGGCCCTACAAGGATGCTTTCGAAATCCAGCCTGAGTTATACGTGATCAAATAAGTTTTCACTTCAGCCCTGTGGCTGTGTCATTAAGGGGAAAACCTCCCACTTCAGATTATCCTTCAAGACTTGAAGTTCTGAAACTTCACTATATTCCCAGCTGATCCAGCAAAGCATGAAGCTTTCGTTGCACAAAAATATAAGGCATTGTTGCTGTGCTTCTGCAGTGCACAATGTTTCCTCCAGTGTAAAATACGATTACTATCGGTATCCACTGAAGTGCCCTATAAAAGGTTGCTACGAGCATCAAATGCATTAATACAGAATGACAGCTACAAGTCATACGAAGATAGTAGATATTAGCTGCTGCTTTGCAGTTATTATTGCCCTATTTCCACAGCTAGGATTGCTCTCACTGATGGGACACAGAAGGTAGGCAAATGATAATACAGCAAATGGATAAAAGCGCATATGTTTGGAGGGGACTTCAAATTTCTCTTCTATCAATAGTCCATCCAGGGAGTTAGGGAGAGCTCTTGCCTTCCTTACATTTTAGTGAGTTGTTGTCTAGTTAAACTGAGAGTGAATCGGGGAAGACTTTAAGGGAAAAAGAAGTCACAAAAGGGCAGTGTGAAGACTTGAATTTTATAGTTAATTCAACTACTCTACCATCTATCTATCTATCTCTCATCTATCTGTCTATCGTCAACCTGGAGAAATATTCCCACCCCCTTAGACTTGGCAATGATACTGCTGGTAAAGCAGATACATGTGTTCATGTGACATCTTATTTTACCATTAATAATAAAAGTGGCAGCAACAGGACCTTTCTTCCTGCCATCTGCCTCTTTGGGTCCCTGTGAATCTATTCCTTCTACTCTCTTTCCCTGGAGGGAGTTGATTGTCCAAGAATTTTTCAGCAGTGAAGAATTCCTCTAAAAACATCTCAGAGCCTAAGATGCTTGTCTTAATTTGTCAAATTCCAGGAAAATATCTGATTATAGTATGCTATTCGCAGAGCTTTGGATCTACTGGGATTTCAGACTGCATCCTCAGGGTTTTATGCAATACATATAGGGAATACACTGTGGCTATGTTTCTGCTCTGAAAAAAAATGGTCCAGCATTCATTTAAGTCATTTTTATAAACCAGTTATGCACTGACCAACCAAATTATCAGAATGTGGTATGGATTGATTAAGGTAGTCAGAATTATTAACTACACGGAAAACAAACATCATTTTGTTTGTGGAAATACACACTTCACCTTTAAAGTGACTCTGATAATGTAACAGGAGCATTCCATGACTTGTCAATGTGACCCCATGTACTAGTCAAAGGTGAAAGGCTGAGGGTGCTGAAAGTTCTTTCGGGTTGAGGATTGTAGAAATTGATATAGAACAGATTTTGGATATTGACTGCCAAAATTTATATGTAAGCTCAGCTATGGTCCTTGTCAACTGTCACTAAGGCAGAGGAGATGATGAAAAAGGAAGCAAAGGCCGGGGAGACAGGGATGTATTTGTCACTGGGAATATTCTTGCCCACACACGCTGCCTAGTACATCCTGTTCTTTTTCATTCCAAGCCACAGAGGTAAGTGCAATACACTGGATATCTGGAGAGTCAATGGCAATTCAGAGACAAAAGTGCAGGAGTCAATCCAGAGGGACTTGCTGAGGCCAGTTGTATGGGATGCTTATCAGATGTGCACTCCACCTTCTTTGGTGTGGGGTTAAGCATATGAGCTTTGCAGTCACACTCCCCAGGTTCGAGGCCAGGCTCACCAGTTTAACTCATTGCCTGACACTGGGAAATTCACTTAATCTTTGTATCTCAGCCTCCTGATGGGTAAGTTAGATATAGCAGACCCTTATCTCACAGAGAGCTGAGATAAAACTACAAAAAAGCATTTAGTACAGTGAATGGCCCACAGTGGTAAATGTTCAATGACTGTAATGTGTTGTGTTTTTTAATTCTTTACCCTTGTCACTATTTAAGGATGTCTGCCCCCTTCATTGTCTGGTTTGTCTTGGTTTGCCCCCTTCATTGTCTGGTTTGTTCCCTAATGCCTAGCTCAGGCATTTTTTTTCTAGTTTCTTCCCCAAGTACCAGAAGCCACTGGTGCTGGAGCACAGTTCCCAAGGGAAGCACCCATTGTAGTGGCCTTGGGTGGCTGCTGTGGGGGGAACGGAGTGGTAATCCATTCTGTCCAAGAAAGAGGGTTCATGGCATTAAAACACTGCCAGCATGACATGATTTCCTGCTGCTAAGAACAGCATCTTCGCAGAATCAGAATATATTATTAGTAGGACATAACTCAGAGTAAATTAAATGATCACTCTGCAATCAACTCACAGACTGCCCTTTGACTTTTTGTAAAATATGGAGCTCTTTTCTGATGCATGTTTATTGCATAGATTCCTCACATTTACTGCCCTCTGGAGAATAAGAGGAGCCTCTTCTGGGTCCTCTCTGCAAACAGGTCTCAAATTTTGGTAAATCCTACTGACAGAAGCCAATTCCACAGGCTGTGTCTCCTTTGTGAGTGACAGCATTTCATCCAATTGCCCTATTATTTAAAACCAGGTTTCTTGTGACCACAAGGAAAGTTGTGCACACCCGCTCCCAAAACCAAGTATGCAAATGTTCATCTGCCTGCCGTCTACTCCTTCACCTTGGCATTAATCTTCACCTCGGCGACTACGTCTCCCATCTATAGTAATAACCTTGGCATTCTGCTAGAATCATGCCACCCTTCCAGGTGATTAACCCTTCACTGGGTTCCATGAAAAGTCTTTCACTGGTAAGTCTTAAAATGAAGTCATTATTGGAGATCTGCTTCTAAAACAGTGAAAGTGTGTAGTGCTTCATCCTGACTGCATTGAGAAATACCTGTGATGTTTTTATGGGGTACCTGGGCCTCAGCCCTCCTGACTGAGTAGAGGGGCATTAGGCAAGTCTAGGATGGGGGACTTTTGAAATGTGATGTCAGGCTGTGAACCACTTTGTTTTTTATTTTGCCATTGCAAATGCCTTCAAGGTTTTCTTACAATTCAGGGCTGAAGATATCTTTTCTTTTTTCCAATAATCAATTTGCCTTCTTCTCCTAAACAGAAGGACCCATGTAATTTCTCTCATTTTTTGTTATACCTGGCCTAAGGGTGCTTAAGCGTAAGGCTCATCAACAGAAGCTACTTGAACTCTAAAGACAAGCATGTTTGATCCTCTCTTTTTTATTGGGATTCTGATATCTCTAATAAATAGATTATCCGTCTTATGAGTCGCTTCTAGTTTATGTAGGAATTGCTTTGTGTTTCTGCTTCTTAATTTTCTCCACCATATAAAATGAAAATGGGCTGACTACAACAATATGGCTTGCTGATTCTTGTATCCTCTATGTGCCAGCTATGGTTTTGGTGACTAGCATGTGTACCCTTCAGGAAGTGGGGTATTTGGATTTGGTATCTTAATCCTTTCAGGGGATGACTCATTCTTCTCAGGGATTTCAGTGCATACTGAGTAGATACCTGGGTCCTTACAGCTGCATGAGCCTGTTTTTTATTGTTGTTGCTGTTGTTTGACACAGGGTCTCACTATATAGTTCAGACTGGCCTTGAACTCACTAGCCCAGGCTGGTCTTGAATGCACAGTGATCCTCCTGCCTTAGCCTCTTGAGTGCTGGGATTACAGGTGTGTGCCACCATGCCCAACATGAGCTCATATTTTTAGGACATGAGGCCTGCTTTGTTGCTTCATCCTCGATGAGAATTCCAACTATTCTTCAAATCTGCCACACGTCCTTTCAAGAAAAGCCCCATGAGCAAAATAGCTCTTACCAATAAATTTAAAAAGATATGATGTCTACACTATATGGAAAGGATTTTTTGATCTGGAAAGTTCTATTGGCTCATTGTAATAGGGAGAATGCTGCCCATTGACCATTTTCGTATTTAGGGAGTCAGCAATTCTTTTCTCATTTCTGTTATTCTTTTTTTTTTTTTTTTTTTTTTTTTTTTTTGGTACTGGTTATTGAACTAGGGACCTTGCACTTGCAAAGCAGGTGGGGGAACCACTGAGCTAAATCCCTGACCCTCATTTCTGTTATGCTATTTGGCTCTGCCTTTATATTGTGAAATTATACATAGTTGATATGTAGACAAATTATTATGGCTATATTCCACCCCAACTTTATTTACAAAACCAAGTGATGGACCAGATTTGGCTTGTGGTTCCAGGATTGACAACCTTGCCCTACAGTATTATTTCTGATATCTGTAGATTATTTCTCTTTTCTGTTTATATCTTTTGTTCAATCCTATTAACCTGTGA
Source organism: Fukomys damarensis (assembly GCF_012274545.1). Taxonomy (NCBI): domain Eukaryota; kingdom Metazoa; phylum Chordata; class Mammalia; order Rodentia; family Bathyergidae; genus Fukomys; species Fukomys damarensis. The sequence continues at coordinate 4,696,772 of NW_022900922.1, read as the reverse complement.
CAATCACCAACAACCTCATTACCTTTTAAGAACCATGACACCAGAGGAAGGTACCTAATCTCTCTAGATCTCAATTTCTACCTCAAACATTTAGGAAGACAATTTCCCAAACAAGAGTAACGATCTAGTATTAGAAGGGATACTGGTGATAACTTTTTGAATAATATAACATTCCATGTGCTTCATTAACTTCCTCTCACCACACAGTTCTGTAAGCCAGTGGTTACAGACTCCAGTGTCTTTGGGATCAGGTGAGATTGGGAGAGGGGATTGGGGAAGCTGGAGATGATCTTGAGAGGCATCTATATCTGAAGACATGGATATCGATCTTCAGAAATACCGGTGTAATGGACAACAAAATAAGCTTATGGATCAAAGTTAGTGAAGTACGCCAGTGTATGAAGCATACTGCAAACATCTACATGGATTATTTATACACAGTTGAAAACAAAAACCCCAGTCCAAGTGATTTCCCCATAGTTAGTAAGTGGGAGAGTGCTTTACAAATAATTATGGAAATAATGCAAGTAATAGGCCTTGGGCATCTGCTCACGGACAAGGACAGTTCCTATCTTCAGGGAAGGTGCAGGCTAATGAAGGTAAGACAAGAGCGAGAGACGACTGTGGTGCGTTATAAGAGATGTGTTGAGAATTGATTGAGATGCTGCAGTCACATGATAGAACCATCGAACACAATTATTGCGCGGGAGTTGACTTCCTGCATGATATGGTCACTCTAATACTTGAAAGAAAGGAGGGTGCTTTCTTCAGGAAGTTTTTGTGTTTGATCCAAAAGGCAGAGAGTCCAGAAAGCACGAAGGCCCCAAGGTGGGAGGAAGTCTGTCTCTTTCAAGGAAGGGCAGCGTGTTGAGATGCTGTGGGGAGTCACTATTCCCCAAGAGGCGTATCTCGGCCTCCTTGCTCTTGGGAACAGCAGACAGCACCTCACCACATGCATGGAGGTTATTTTAAATAGTGGAATTTCCAACAAAAACACAACCATGTAGAAAATATTGCCCTTGGCAGTCCATGAAGAAGCCATTTGTTTATAGAAGGAAAGTTGAAAAAAGAAGGCAAAATATTGCCTTGTTCAACTGCAGTTAGGAATGTGTATGTGGACTGCCTTAAGTATCTTGCTGCTCTGTGCACATCCAGGAATGCCACAGAGGCACCACAAGCATCAGTGCTACAGAAAAACCCGAGGGAGAAGAATGAACAGACAGGGAATTCATGAATTGATTGACTGTACTTTCGTCTTCTCACTCGAATAACTGGAGTATGCTGTTTCTTCTTCATGTCTTTACAAATTAAAACAGAGAATAACGCATGACAAATAGTTTACACAATCATATACCAAGGGCTTGACCTTAGCAGACCCCAATTATTGATGGGAAGCAATTCCCAGGAAGTGGGAGACAGGAACCAGGTTGAACAAGTTGAATCTTTAAAAAGACTGAGCCTATCTCTACCATCAAACGCCCCTGAGCTTCCTTCTTTACCAGTTCCCATTACTTGATCACCACACACACACTATTTTATAGTCAAAAACACCTTGCAGAGATAAGCTTTGTCTACTCACATAAATGCTTTGGATCCTTCTTTATGTTTTTTTTCTTAAAGCGTAAATTTTTCATTTACCAATTCACCTTTACCTGGACTCTTTGCAGAGAGAAAATCCTGAATTCACTATCTACTTCCAATCGGTGGCTATAAACCTGGGTAACCTGCTTTATCTTAATAGTGTGATAGCAACTAGGAAGGGCAAGAACGTAAAGATAATGCGGGCTCCATCTCTTTCCCTGTCAGTGGGCCAGGGACCTTGTCCATTTTTATTCGTGAATAAGTGACTCGGTCAATGCTCCTTGCCGAGTTTCTCGTGGCAGCCACTGTGAAGTGGTAGGGAATGTTAATCACGCCCTCTCAGGTCTGCAGACAGCGAAATTTTATAACTTTTGTTTTGTTCTGTTTAAATGGAGCCATTTGCCATAAGATAGATTTGGCTTTAAAGTCAGAAGAACAACGTCTAGAAAGGTCTGACTTAGAGAAACTGCTGCTGTGTAACAGGTCCAGACGCACCTTTTACACTGGTTTTCTTTGTAATATGGAACTGTGTCCTAGGGACTGGGAAACTCACTTATTTGGAGAAAAGTGAGGTGGGAAGGGGTCAGGAAGACATTCTTTTATCAGTTGATAGAACAGGAATGCCAACAGACATCTAACTGATGTTTCATTCAAGGGCACAAAAATTGTTTAAATTACCACAGGAAAAATAGAGGAGAAGGAGAACATCTGGTCAACCTAATTAACCTTAGAAATTCATTAAAGCAGATTCTCAAATCCAAATTACTCAGAAAACGCAAGCCCAGGCTCCTTTCCACCAACATTACTCTGCAGTAGAGCTCACTCTCATGAATTCTATACTAGCTGGCCAGAGGGTGAAAGCATTTGTTTACCCCTCTTTCTGACTCAGCCTCTATTATATATTTGCTGGTCCAAATGATGCTATTTAAAAATTATAGACATTGAATGTCATAAAATTATTCAGCTCTTATTTCCAAAAGTGCTCATCACCTTACAGGAAGGAGCCATAAATCTAAGGGACATCTACGTGATGAATAATCATTTTGGGTAAGTTATATTGCTCCAAAGCATCATTTCTATTTTGCACTGTTATTATCTCACCATAATCATACTCCCGTGTTACATTATTGCTTATAATAAAAGTCTGCATGTTGGTGAGGAAAAGCTTTTTCTTTTAAAGCCTTTTCAGGGAAAATTAGAAATTATTTTCAATACAAGGAATAAATGTGCCTAACTGGAGATCAACTTTTACACTTCTACATTCAACAGTTGGAGTGTTAGCTGATAGCAATTGAGGGGGGGAAATTAGAAATCTGCTACATTTCTCCATCTCCATAATTAAACAATAAAACTACTATATCATTTCACCCAGACATTGTAAATACTAAATTAAGAAGCTCTGATAAAATGTCAGAAGCATTTTCTTATGAGTTTATATCAACCATGTGATTATCATATTGATTCTGCATGCCAATGAGATAACATTCCTCTATGTTTATTTTTCTCCCAATTGCCTTCTGGAAAGTAATAAAATTAAATCCAATATGATATTAAATGTAAATATGCATGGATATTATATGTAAATACCCATTTTAGACTGTCTTTGCTTTTTGATATTTTCTGAGCATACTGTTGTCAGGCAACAGTAATATTCCTATCCCCCACCCAGCCCACCCTTACTTCAATCCCAAGAGAAAGAACACCTTTATAATTCCACTTGACATTTGTTTCATGATCTATGGAAAATCAAATGCTAAAATAACTGTCTTTAAGAGTTATTGAACCAAGAGTTTATGAGCTAGGAAAATTTGATTTCTCACACTGACATCTTGAAGGGCTGTTTATTGTAGTCTTTGTGAATCTGCTCCACTTCTGGTGTTAGTTCTACTTTCTATTAAGTTTGTCACCTTATGCTAAATGAATAATTAAAACAGCTCATTCATCTCACCGAAGATTGAAATGTCCAACTAAGTTTCTGTCCTTGCAATTCAGACATCAAAAAACTTTTCTTACTATATTTAATGTATTTATTTTCAGAGAACTAAGCTTTTCATTAAAATGAAATGAGCCGGTGCAAGATTCCGGGTCTTAGGTACATGCAAAGGGGTCACATGTGGTAAAATGGTCACATGGGAACGCATGCTCCTCGAAGGACTGTCGCAAAGGTATCACAGGGTTGGCAGAAGCAAGGGCAACCGACACAAACCCACTCATTTATGGAAGTTAGGATGGACATCTAGAGCAATGAGAAAACTTAATATGTCTCAGCTTCCTCTAGTTTTCCTGTGAGCAACTTCTGCTGTGAATGTCCAAAATTTGCATGTTGTTCCCACTGTTTGGTAAATCACTCAGTTCTACAAGATTTTTGTCTCTGCTTATCTCAACGATTTATTTGCCCTTTGCTCTTTCTGGTGTGTATGTCTTTGCATCTAGTAGAGTTCTTGGTACATAGAGTTTGTCATTGTTTGGTCAAAGGATGCTTACTATCACAGTTAATTAGTTACAGATCTGAGATTCTAACTCCCTGTTATATGAAGGTCCTTTTTTTCCTGTTACCTCATACTTCCTCTTCTTCCCACAATCCATAGAAAATCTTGTAATTCCACTCTTCTCTAGGAAAAGTGACCAAAATGAAAAATGAACTGGACAAGACAACTGAATTTAAATTGACTTATTGATAAAGCCATTGGCTTTTTTAAAAAAAATAAATAAATGGGAGTTTTTTGCAGTCTTTTCTTTTTTTCTTTTTTCTTTTTTTTTTCTTTTTTTTTGGTTTTTTGAGACAGGGTCTCACTGTGTAGTTAAGACTGACCTGGAACTCACTACCAAAATGAAAAATGAACTGGACAAGACAACTGAATTTAAATTGACTTATTGATAAAGCCATTGGCTTTTTTAAAAAAAATAAATAAATGGGAGTTTTTTGCAGTCTTTTCTTTTTTTCTTTTTTCTTTTTTTTTTCTTTTTTTTTGGTTTTTTGAGACAGGGTCTCACTGTGTAGTTAAGACTGACCTGGAACTCACTATGTAGCCCAGAGTGGTGTAAAACTCACAGTGGTCCTCCTGCGTCAGCCTCCTGAGTGCTGGGATTATAGGCATGCACCACCATGCCTGGCTTTTGCAGTCTTTTTTAAAGACCATAGTATGGATAAAAGTTATAGTCATATTTCTATGGATAGACCTACCTAGTAGGTCTAAAAATCTCATACATCTAATAATCTATTTTGCTAACTCATTGCTTCTGTTATATTATCATACCATAAGAAGTAGTCACTATTTTTCTTCTTAAAATAAAACACACTAGACTTAAATAATAGATCTACGCACGAGTATGGAATTTGTACCTCCATTCTCTCCCTGTCACGATGGGCTATGTTAAATGTACACCTAGTCTACCTTTCAACAATTTGCCTGAGCTTGTTGTAAAATAGAAAGATACAAAGATATTTTCTATATTTCTATCTATTTATCCATCCATCTAGAGTGATGTTTGTGTGTGTATATGTGTATGCTTAAGTATTTGTATATAATTAATGAGCCTATTGTGTCTCTTACTTCATTGTCATTAATCTGTAATCACATAAGGAAATTAAGTTAGACAAGGAAAGAGACGGTATTATCTTTTCATGGAAGGGACTTTTCAATCATGTTGGATTTTTGGATTGTTAGCCAGTACTCTGAAAAATCTTAAGTTTTGTTACACATATGGATTATTAAAACTATATTATTATTTCAAGCATACTGTATGTGGCTTATGGGTTCTAAAAAGCATTATTAATGAAACATAGTGCCACTTCTTCTACATAATCAAGATTACTTTCCCAAGGTACATCAATTAGAGGTGACATCCCTGTAGTTTAAAAGTGACGAGGTCAAAGGCAAGGATGCAGAGACGTGCAAAGTTTCCTGAAGTAACTGGAGGACTTGAGCTGGGGAAAGGTGCTTCATGTGCTGTCTCTCCATGTGTCTTTGTGTTTGATTGTAGGACTACCCCACTAGAGGGTTCCTACTTGCTGTAGAGGGCTTCTCCAAGTCAGTCCATAGGATGTAAGTAGGAGCACAGTCCTCTGCGGCCATGGCCATGCCTGCATGACGTTGGTCATTCTCTCTTCATCCATACACAGGGAACACAGAATAATATACCTCATGGCCCACTACGGGGTGCCGTCTGTGCCCTGCTTTCTAACACATGTTATAGTTGGATCATGGAAAAACCTAGAAGTACCTCTTGCAAACTCCTCTCCCTTATCTCCTCTCTTCTATTTCTTTTTTTTAATTATTAATTTTATTGGTACATTAAAGGTATATAATATAATGACACTCATCATTGGAAATTTGCATCCTACATAATCCATCTTGGTTCTTATTTTTACCCCAGTTCCCTGCCCTCCTTTTAAACCACCCCCATCTACAAAGATTTTGTTTCCATTTTTCATTTTCTCACATCCTGATGTCCACATGGTCATTTGCTTCCAGATTTACCAGGACAATACTAACTTACAAAAAAGTCAATTTTTGAATACGTCATTGGCTCCATCTCTTTTTCACTCAGAGCTCTATCATTTTCTCCTCTAACCACTAAAACTAATCCGAAAGTGGGAAATTGAGCCAATTATCTTGTTCTCTTTATATCTTCTGAATTGCGAGTTTGACTTTTTTTTTCGCGACCTTTCTGAATCCATTAGTGGTTCTTTGGCATTATATAGACATAAACCCTTATTAGCATGAAAGAATAGTTCTCTGTAAATTAAGTGGAGCTTAATCAAAGAAAAACTTCTTTTAAACTTCCAACTTCTGTCTCAGAGAGGATGTAAGCTTGTCTAAAGATAAATCTAAGATTTTTAAGTTCTCTCACAGTAGTGAAAACTTCAACAACAATCATTTTAAATGATCCATCAAAAATGGCACTTCTAAAAAGGAATACCACCCTCAAACTGTAACTTATACAAACTTTTCAAAGCCACTCACAGAAAAAAATGATATTCACACATTTTCTAAAGTTTAGAATAAAAATTTTTTTTGAGTTGGCACCACTTTAAGGAAGCAGGAAGACGTGAAGCTGTATCCTTGCTTGTGTAGGAAAAATATTCTCATTTTTGAAACTATGAATATTTTAAAGATACAGCTCTCATTAGTAATGCTGGGTGTCGTGGCGTGTTCAATCAAGCATATTCATTTTGATAGATCTTATTTAACTGGCTGACGGAAAGCAAGGTTCATTGTGTTGTTTCCTTTTAGTTTTCATCAAAATAGCAGAGGGTCTTTGAGCCTGAACTTGTTCTCTTAATTGATAGGATGCACAGCAAAATATATTGATCCACACAAATAGGTTTCAGATCAATTGTCCTCTTAAAAATATTTACATTTAGAAAGGTATGCAGATATTCACTGAATACAAAGGTTAAAAATAATTTCCCCTTAACCATAGTGATTAGTGGATTTTTGTGTCTCGAGTAATTTTGAATCAACGAAAAATATCTTAAGGGCTTTGTATGTTGTTCCTCAAAGCTTATCTGAGGCAGGAAAGTGCAAAAGATGGTGCAGCCATTATTTTAGCACACTGGCAGATGGAGAAAAGCGAGTCACAAGCCAGTTGGGTGATTTGGCTAAAACCAGAGCATATAATATGATTACTGCAGTCTCAGAATAGAGTTCTCAACTCCTACCTCCCATCTGTTCTTTAAAGAGAATTTGGGAGCCAATTATCTGTTCCTTTGTAAGAAGTATGTATTGATTCTCTTCAGAGGAGTAGAGCTGGCCCCAGAAGTTTTTCTGGACTACCCAGAACCACACTGCTGGTTCTTACCACACCCTCTGATGTTCCCTAACCACTTCCAATCAGGACATTCTCATTATCTGTGTGAAACCCTTTCCTGGGATGATCCTGGGGAAGGGTGTACGTGCACAGTGGAACAGCAGGGTCCTTGTAAAGGAAACACTTATTAACCAGAAATGTTCCAAACTGATTTCTTGGGACCTTGCAACATTTTCCTCATTTCAGCTTTGCTACAATTTATTAGACTGTGATATTATTTTATAATACACACGACAGACACTAGACAGGCAAACTGATGATGGTAGTGGCAAACGGTATGTTTACTGAGTCCAAAGTAAAATATGGCATTGTGGCAGGATGGGTTACGACATTGGTTGTTGCCAGCCAACCTGTATGACTGGTTAACTCATGTTTTTGTTTTTGTTTTTTTCTTCTCTGGACATAGTTCTCTCACGTGGAATACAGACCAGGAGAACAATGAGACTGTACGGACACTAACATGACAGATCAGGCTGGCTGCCGGTGCTCAGCACGACAGGGAAGAGCAGTGGTTTTCTCAGAGGAGATTACAATTGTCATCCTAGTCCATTTAGGTCAGAGTTCCCAGCCCAGCCTATCCATCACAGGCACCCCTCTCCTCAAGTCCAGAGTGATTATAATTTGGAAGGTTAAGCCCGATGATTTAGGGAACTCTAAATCATATTTTATACATATTTTAAAAAACATCTTCAGATCTTTCTGATAGATGTGTCTAGTTATAGTTACTTCTAGTTAAGAATCGTTATCATTTACTGACAGCACGAGGATGTAACGGGCAGAGAGGAAGCTCGGGGCACCCCTTAAATCCCACCATTTATTCAGGCTCGTGGTGAGGCTAGGCTCACCCACGAGGGAGACGGTCAGACTGGGAGAGACTGGAAGAGCTGAGGAATCACTGATCATACGGTATAAGAGCAGTGCTGCCTGGAAGGTAAGACCTCATTTGCTTTTATTTCATCCAGACTTTTTCCTTTTCATCTAATTCAACCTGGATAGAGTTTTAAATCCTTCCTTAAAGAACACCCATTAAAGACGATAAAGTATCCTGGCTCCCAGATCCATCCAACCCCTCAAGCTCTAAGATAAAACAACAGAGGCATCTGAAGTGTCTAATTCTGTCTTCCGAACTAATTAAGTATCCTATGGGATGTGCTAAGTCCAGGGTGTTATTTTGCCTGTAGTAATGGACAGTAACTAAGGATGAATGATGTTAGGTCTCTAGGCTGGTATTAATCTAGCTGTCTTAAGTTAAACACATCTGGTGTTCAAAGCTGCTCTCTTCCATCCAAATCATCCAGCTACTTTAAGCTGCAAATCCTAAACCAAGTATCTTTTGTGTAATTCCATGGATGTAACCAAGGCTGTCAGTTTAGTTGCTCGTACGCAAAACCCAGAAACCTGAGCTTCCTTAATTCCTGCAGGCTTATTTTTAGTTATCGTGGGGCAAGTCCCTGAACATAACTGAACGTGAGTCACTTTGTAGTTGTGAAGTGTCCGATCTTTATGCACACCCCCGACGCCTTGCATATGAGGGAGAATAAATACATGCCTAAAATTCACAGAAGAAAAAAGTTAGTTCTAATGCTTTTCTTGCACTATTTCTCTTTTGATAACTTCTGTGTTTCAAAGGAAATCAGGATGAATAAAAAATACCTGCTGTGTTTTAGAATGGGATTCTACTCAGGCTGGGCTTTGAGATCTATCAACAAATAAGGTTGTAATTTCAATCCTTGTAGCCTAAACCTAAAAGTTACAAATGGAAGTCACAATTCCTATGGCAGGCATTTTGTTTGGCTGTCAGGTACCTCATTTTGCTGCCTTTTCCTATTTTTAACATTCTCTTTACATAAATAAAATGTAGCACTGTGAAAAATTAAACACATGAGCTAAACACAAGATGAGGTGCACCGAAGAGCAGTTCCATTACTCACTTCAAGCTGGTGGTTGATAGTTTCTGTTGACTATTTCTGTGTTTAGAAGTATTACTAAGGTTATAAACTGAGGAAGGAAATACAATCGCTTTTGGTCAAGGATCAGCTTCTAACACTAAATGGCTTTTGACTATTTATGGGCAGCATATAATACCACAGTGGTGGTTAAAGAAGTTCTCTGCATTGTATTTCCTTGTCTTTGTTGATTAAACAGCCACGGAATTGCAGGTCTAGGAAGAACTTCAGAATTAGGCTAGGGTTGTCTTCCTTTGGCTTTCATGATATGTTCTTCACAGTTGCAGCTGAAGGAAAGGCTGATCAGTTCTTGAAGTCATGACAAACTTCTACAAACACACGCTTTTCTAGGTAGATGAGGAAATAGAATCCCCCAGGCCCTTTAACAGGGTGAGCCCATCCTAGTTGTACCCAGTAAACTGTTACTTCAAATTCTAATTTTAACTCTAGCAACTCCAGGGCACTTTAAGGTCCGACTACACAATATGACCAGTAGAATGTGTTTTATAATGTCTCAGCTGGTCAGGACATGTTACAAAGAGCCAACTTCATTGATTTGAACCCGTTCAGTGATATTTCATTTTGTGCTTCAGGACTGTAGCAGGTACCCATCACTTGTGAAAATACAAATCGATGGCCAGAGTGGCAGTGGAGCCTGCTTCTCCACAACTGATTATTGGTTAATTATCTCCAATTCCAAACTCATTTTCAATTAACCATGGATCATAGCATAAGGTCGATTCATGAAGGACATTCATACTCAAAATAATTATGTAATTGCTTTTAGTTTCAGGAGTAAGGCAAAAATTTCAGTCTTTTTTTCCTCTGTCCAGCAAATTTTCCATTGGATTCCAAATCCTCCTAAGGACTCCTGGAGGAATAAAATTGGCCAAGTCTTCCCAGTCACAGTTTTCTAAAATACAAATACCTCACTGATGCAGATACTCTGTTATATGTGGCCTAACTTACAAAATGCAATACAGCTACTGAATTCCAGTAGTGCTTTTGTTTACTTCTGAAAAACAAGGCCGAATTTACTAGATTTAAAGGAGACAGAAGGTTTGGGACAGAAAGGACTGGGAGTGAACACAGAACAAAACAAAATACCAGTGCTTTCCAACATTCTGAGTCACATTCAGGGTTGTAAAATGACTTATAGCCCTGAAAATGTTGGCAGAACATTCGGCATAGATCATGCATTTCAGGCACATGATGCAAATGCCTTTTGGCTCCTGATTACAGGCCAGTAATTTCTGAGCCTTACTGCAGTTCCAAATAATTCATTGTATTTATTCTCCTAAGTCCTTTGGATTGATTCAAAGGAAATGTCCCAAAAGCATACCTTCTGGTTGGTATATGACTTTGTCATTAATCACATGGAGGATGTGACCCTATATTCTTGTGCAAAAAGTTACAGAACATTTGAGCAAATCCACGTAATCTTAATTTCCTGGATTCTTCTCAGTTTAAGCATACTATAAAACCTGATCAAATGGGATAGAGTGCGGCCCACCCAATTGCTTTAAGGCGATTTCATGTTTGACTGTGGTTAAACACAGGAGAAGTCCTGCACCCTGGTTTGACCAATAAGTTGGCCAAAAAGTAACAATATTAAGGGTGATTCAGTTATAAAGGCAAAAGTTTTCTTGGGCACATGGGAAATCTGTGGCTTTATCTTCTAATTGGAGTTGTGTATTTTTATTTGTAATATTCTTAGGATGACAGGAATGGAATTGTGATATAAAATATACATATTCAAAAAGATTCTTCAAAAGACAGATTTCAAAAATATTTTAACTTTTTTTTTAACTTCATACTTTAGTAGTGGTTTTCTTTCTTTTTAAAATTAATTAATTTCATCCATACATTTAAGGCATACAATGTGATGGCATTCATCTTTGGAAATGTATACGTTTACATAATTCATCTTGGTTCTTATTTTTTCTCCCTTCCCTTGCTTATGAGGGTAAAATTATCCACCACGGTAATTATTAATTTGAACAAAAATGTTTGTTGTATTAACAATGAAGAAGCCAGAGGCTTATTGATTTTTTTCCCCCTCTAAACTCTGATCAAGACTTCTGTGCTGCAAACTGAGTAGATGCTGACAAGAACCAGCTAGATAATTCTAGTAAGAGCTGTCAGAGGAGGTCTTTGTGTTCTTTCCACAAACAGCTGAGTACATTCAAAATATGTTCTTTTCCTAAACACAACGTTTGCTTCTTGGCTTACCATAGCAAAATCTAATGATTCTGTGAGTTACTATTATTATTACTACTATTACTTTTAGCGCTATGGCTACAAAGACTCTTAGAGGTCATTTTCCTCTGTCCTCAGGAGGTAAACGCAAAGAATATAATAATTTCAACATATTTTATCCTGTGGATCTTGGCTTTGTAGCTATCAAACTTCTTGTTGATCAGAAAAGTTGATTCATTAACTTCCCAGTGAACTGCAACAGTACTAAGTATAAGGAGCTTTACACTAATTTATTTTCCCTTATGAGAGTTAGCTATTATTTGTAATTTGTCTAAATACCATTTTAATTTTCTCTCTTTCTCTGAGGGATTCCAGTCTGCATTATTTATGTCACAGAGATATTTTATAAGCTAAAGTTTTTTTTTTTTTTTGTAGTAATGTGGATTGAACCAAGAGTCTTCACACCGAGCTACATCTCCTCCTTTTATTTCCTATTATAAGACAGAGTTTTGCTAAATTGCCCGGGTGGGATTCAAATTTGTGACTCTCCTACCACAGCCTCCCTCAGTTGTGGGATTATAGGCATGCTCCACCTTCCCATGTATGTTAAAGTTTTCTTTAAGGTCGTGTGTGTGTGTGTGTGTGTGTGTGTGTGTGTGTACCTGAAAATAGCTCAGACATTGCTTCATAACTCTGTGTATGTTCAGGCACTAAAGATCCAGAGGTTAATTAGCAGACAATTAGGGAAAGACATTTTTCCAGAGAATGGATTTCTCTTAAGAAGTAAAATATTCCTAAAGAAGAAAGAAAGGAAAAAAAAAAGAAGTAAAATATTCTGAGTTTTTAAGTCAGTGATGTTCTGATGAGGTTAGCGATGAAATCTGCCTTTATGATAATTAGTCCGTTTTCCTTTCTCCCAATGTGAGAAGAGTTTAGACTGAAGCACACTGCGAGAGGCTGAAGACAGTGGCCCCAAGGAAAAACAATTCAAGCCTTCATCTCAGGCCTGCTCCCTCAGCTCCTCGTTCACTGTGTTGCTTGGACGGAGAATGCTTTGCTTAGATTTGTAAAATATATGGAAAATAATTCTATCTTCAGTTCATTGTCCTCTTGGCTATTTTTCTCGTTTTGAAGCAGCAAAATTATATTGCAAGATTATTTTGGACCTTCCCAGTACACTTAACATAGTTTTAAAACAGATTTAAATCTCCTTACAAGACTGAATTTCTAATTCTCCATCCAACAGAGCAGGACACTCTTAAAGCTCTCTCAGGTGTTTCAGTATGCACGCTTGCCTTCTTTTAGTTAGAAATAATAAAAAATAAAATTGGAGATTTATAGTTACTGTGTGACTTGATGACAAACTAGTATAAGAACAGCTTTCTGACTGCTTGGCAAAGATAGGATGAAATCCAAAATATTTTTAAACAGAAATTCATGGCTCTTCTTGGGGTTTTGGGAAGGCCTGGATATGCAGCCTCATGTTTTAGAGATAACTCCAAATCCCTCAAAGAATATCAGTTAAGAAAAGACAAAAAAAGTCACTATGCATTATTCCCTCGTGGCTTCCCAATTTCGTGGCTTCTCTGTGAGCAGTTGCTGAAAATAAAAGGCCTGCTCGTCTTAATTGCAGGTAAACTTCTGTGGTACCCACCCACATTTCAGAAATGTGGGTATGATTACCAAGAGTTGTTTGGTTTTTCAAAAAGCAGCTGAAAATTGGGTTAGGCAATAATTCTTGTAGCTTCCTTTATTCATTACTTTATTCATTACTTTTTGGAATCTTTTTACAAAGTCTCAAGTGAGTATTTAGTAGACATAAATGTTTGTGAAACGCAACTGATGTTATTCAAGTATAGAGGATTTTCAAGTCACAGTTCTGTTGCTTTGGGCTTATCTAGACTAAACTACTACCTTAAGCAATTCAGTTCCATTCTATTTTAATGCACTTGAGCTCTTACTGTTTACATGAAGTGTGATCACATATTGATGAGACATGAGTAAGAATAATTCTCTGTATTTCAGAAGCACAGACACAAAATCAGGGGTCACTGGCCTTGCACAAGGTAAGTGAGGCCTGAAAAATTCAAGACTGGCCCAGTGCACAGCCTAACTCAGTGGGTTCAGCTGCCAATCACAGGAGGAAAGAAACCAAATGCTTTCACCAAACAGCCTTTGAGGGAATCTCACAGATAGGAACTAAGTTTGTTTTCTGTAAGACGCAATAAAGCATAGATGGGCCATTGCTTGCATTTATAATGTGGTGAATTAGATTCTTGAAAGATCAGAGATAACATGTTTAGAAAAGAAACAAACTACAGTTTACATTCCCCTGTGTCAGGCTGGGGATGTAGTTCAGTGGTTCCACTGTCTGCCTTGCAAGCGCAAGGTCCTGAGTTCGATCCCCGGGACCAAAAATAAATAAATATTAAAAATAAATAAATTCCCATGTGTCATTTCAGTGTGGGGATCCTTGGTCCAAAGTGAAGGGAATAGTATCTATTTTCCACTTGACCCCTTTTTTTTTCTTGCTGTACAGGTTTGAGCTATCAAAAGTTCATCATTGTGACTGGTAAGGTACTGTCGTTCCATGATTTTCACAGCACCATTGTAATCTTCCTCCAATCTGCTTTTGCTGCCATTCCCATACCTGCTCTCTGCTAATGCAGCCATGACTTTAAGCAACTCTCTGTTTCTCTCCATTCCTCCTTGGAGCATTTTCTCGGAAATTTGGATTGAAACGGTCTCAAGAGGCTGAATTATGCTTCACAGGATTTCACCAGGGAAATTAAAACTCCATTCAGGGCTGGGGATTTAGCTCAGTGGTTCCGGTGCCTGCCTTGAAAGCACAAGGACCTGAGTTGAATCCCCGGCACCAAAAACAAAAACAACAAAACAAAACAAAAAACTCCATTCAGTTGTGGAGAAAGGACAAGAGAATTCTAAAAGGTTCTAACAGGTAAGACGTTGGCTAGGCTTTGTGGTGACAATGGCCCACTCTAACTGTGGAAGAATTAGGGTTCTGCCCCTTCTCTCCTCATCTGGCTTCCACTGTGGCCGCTGGAAGACCCGCTCTCCCTGTTCCGGGATGTCCTCCCAGATCTCTCTGGCTTTGGAGTCAGACTTCCTGCTCCCTAACGTGGGCTAGTGGGGGATGGGCAGGTTGCCTCACACATCTGTGCTCTAGTTTATTCATCTGTAGAATTGGGGTCTGATCTCTTTCACAGGGCAGAGTAAGATTTAATTGAACTGAATAGGGAATGCTTAAAGTATTACATAGTATGTTTTACTGGTTTACTTTTATTTGTTTATGTATTGAACTTGACATAAATCTTTGGAGCAGAAAGATCTGTGTCTAAAAAGTAAGTTTGAAAACCTCAGGTCAACTTTGACACCCCTCCCCTGTTTTCTGTGTCAAATAAATACATTGGTTTCTCTGCTTTGTCAGACTATTAGGTTTTTCTTCTCTTCTTGTATCCATTACCTGAATGAAAGCTTTTCACAAAGTCCTGCACTCAGATCTCTTGATTCCTCCCCACTTTGGGCTTTTATTTGTTTCCATGGCTACAAATTTCACCACAATGCAGGTAATTTCCATGTCTCTGTTTTTATCCAAATTATATCCTTTAAAAGCATGCAAAAATCACCTTAATCTTTCTAATTAAAAGAATAAGAAGAAGAATGGCAACTACACATGGTATAAACTGTCCTATGGTCTATAAAATAAGAGAGAGAAAGAGAGAAAGAGAGAGAGAGAGAGAGAGAGAGAGAGAGAGAGACAGAGGGAGGGAGGACATATGAACAAGTTTTGGTATAGATTTTGGTAAATTGACTTCCTCCAAATACCAAATAAGAAAATAACCTTAAATGAAAATTCCCTGCTCAAACCCTGTAGAGTCCAATCATAAATCAGCTCCCTCTTTCCTGACATCCCCTCTTGAGATGCACGAACTCCTCTTTCTTCCTGATTGCGAGTGTTCATTAGCTCCCAGCACATTGGCTGGAAACAGCTGCTCTGGAGGTGGTTGTGACTTGAGCAGAAGGTCAGTACAAAAGCAGGTGAGAGAGGACAGAGACCACACAATAAAGGCAACAGAAAAAGTGAAATAAAAAATGCTACAGGTAGTTTGATAGCAAAGAGCAAAACAACAATCTTTTCACCCTTTTAAGCCATATTTTCCCATCTTCTCCTTTGTAAGCCCAGCTTCAAAGCTAATGTTTCTGTATCAACTCCTCGTTTTTACAATCTTGATGGGTGTATTGAATCACATCAGCTGAAATTCAGAGACAGAAAAAGTCTTTGATATAACTCTGTCTACTGCTAGTAAATATAAATGTGGCTAAAATTTACTGAGTAACTACTATGTGCCGAGCCAAACATTGTGCAGATTGCTTTTAATGCCTCATCCCATTTAATCACCTTGGAACATCCGGAGAGGAAAGTTTATCTTGACTTTACAGGTAACGAACCAACTTGAATCTCTGAGAAGTTAAATGGTAGGTTTTGATCACAGTTCAGATGTATAACCAAACTTTCAATTTAAATCTTATCTAGAGCCGTGGATGTTACTAATGACTACTTTATAGTATTCTTTCATTTTTTACTATGTATTTAATAATTCTTATAAATATTCCAGTAAGTTTAACAATCAGGCCTAAAACGTGGGAATAGGAGAAAAAAAAAAAAGAAGCAAAACGCTTAATTCTTCATAAATTAGACAAACATCCCTTGCATTGTCAAAAGTTGATGAAATCCTACACATTGTTGTCTAAGGTCTTTACTTTTGAGTATCAAATCAAAATAGCGTGCTTTGAATATATACTCAGGTTCACAGTAATTCTCACAGATATACATGGCTTTCTACTGTATGCACATATACATTACGACTCTGTAACTGGAACCAGATGGGCCAAATGCAGAATGCTATGAACTCAGGAACCTGGGCCTCTTCAGTACACCCTGTATGCACAGGGCAAATCATTTGCTGAGGTGGCTCTGGTCTTACATTTCAATATTGATTATTATGGCTGTACAACATGAGTCACAGGCATTTCATATAAACCATTGCCAAGTCCCTGAACACCTATGATAAGAAAGAGAGTTTCTGGAGGAGTGATGAATGGACATGAATCTATTAAGGCCCTTTCCTGAGGAGGGGTTGAGGCCACATGCAGTACATGTGTTCCAATTTTATTCATGTTCACCTGAAGTTCTTCTAGGACATCACATCTTAAATGTTCAAATATAAAAGACTTGAAATTGAATATTTTTTAAATGCTTTGTTTGTGAAGGACCTTACTCTTTCTGCGTATCAGTTTAAGAAAAAATATTTTTGAAATGTTTCCTTAATCAAGGTACCAAATGATTTTTTAAAAAATTACATGTTTTTATGAAATTATATGCCGAAGTGAGCACAGATTTTTTTAAAATTAAAAAATATTATTGATAAGTGATACCCCCTTTGCAGACAAAGGAAGTCTCTTTACATTAGATTCATTAAAACAAAGTTCTCATGCTGAGGTTTATTGAGAAATAATTTTTATGTGTTAGTCCTTAGACACGTTTTCTTTGGGGATGCACTGGGGCATATTTAAGAGAAATATTTAATTGAGCAAATGTGTTGCTTTATCTGTAGTCAAGGGTTAGGGTCATTAGAATAAGCACTTGAGAAAAATTGTAAAACATCGAGCATGTGGCGGAGGAGGCCTAGGGATCAGGGCACTTGAAATGTGAGTTCTGCTAATGTTGTTGCACCTCGATGCAATCATTTGGCCGATCTTACCATTAACTTTGAATCAACTACAAGAGTTTTTAAAGAGGACGATGTATCACACTGGTCCTTTAAAGTTAATTATAATTAGTATGTGATATGAAAAGGTTATTATACAAAATGTTCTTTTGGTCATTAGAGTTGATTTTTTTTTTCCAGTGTCACATTTGTGCTTGTCTGGGAAGGATTTGGAAGAGTAGTTTATCATTATTCAATCAAACATAGCAGTGAGGACTCCACCCACAGCATGCTGAAGTGTTCTGCTTGCGTTTACTCTTTGGAGTTTTTGATATGTGAGACAACAGGCACAAATAAACTTTATTCTCCAAGGATATTTCAAAATATTCCCATTTCTTTGGAGTGGTATTTCCGATCTGCCATTATTCAGAGGTCAGTGCGACTATTTAAAGGGTGCCGAATTTGCATGAACAAATTGTCTAGCTTATCGAGTCTCCCATTCTCTAGGATGAGTCGTCTGTCTTCTTCCAAAGTTGATAGACATATGTTTCTTTCTACTCCTGAAACATAGCTCAGACTTGATTTGAAGGTGGGAAGGGGACTAAGTTTCATTTATGATATTCCTAATCTCAAAAGGGGATGCTCTGAGATAACCAAGCAAGATGACTGTAGGATGGGAAACCATGGGCTGTAGTTTTTGTGTGGTGGTAGTGGTGTTGTACAAGAGAAGCTGGTCTCTTGAGTGAACTTGGGGGAGTCACTGTAGTTTCGTGAGCTGGGAGAAAATCGTATCAGCCAAAGGGATAGGTGAAGTTAGAGCAGTAATCAGGGAGCAGCAGCAAATCTCCATGCACAGTGAGGCTGGAGACCTGTCCCTACACCCCTTCCACTCCCACATACTTCAGTGTTGTGTTTCAAAACACAGAGGGGAAAACACGGGAAATTCTCAAGAAGGTCAAGGACGGACAACGGAGGCCGCAGCTTCACTTTCCTCTGAGAAATAGCTACGGAATAAGATGACAAACACATCAATGGGGAAGTACTAGGCCGAGGCCCTCGCAAAAGACCCTCAGCGTCTTCACTACGGAAGCCGTGAAGTGGCCTGAGGACCCCAAGCTCCACCCTCTGCATCCCTCTCCACTTTGCGATACAGAGCTGTTTGCTACTAGCGGGACACCCACGCTCTTCGGAGCAGCAACTGAGGATCCTTAGGCACAGATTGCAGCCCACCCGCCACAGCAACAGACCCAAGCTCGATGCACACGGTGTTCCCTGAAAGAGGACCAAGCCATGTGTGCAAGTCTGAAACTAAGTGGAGAGTGGGTGCATTGCCCAGCAACAATACTCTAAACAGAAAAGTAAAATTTGTTTTTTGTTTTTTTTTTTTAAATCTCTCTTTGAAAACAAGTATTATAACAAAAGCTTTTTTATTGCTAGCTTTGATTTTTTTCATTTTACAGGCAGAAATGGGTCCGTTTTTACATTCCAGCAGCCTTAGTTTTCCATCAAGCTCAATCCCCGTAACCTCAGTAACCCCTACATCAAAAGGGAAGAGGCGTGATCGCTTTTCTGAACTATGTTCCTGTGTGTGTCGCATCTCCCCTTTGTTCCAGCTACTACCACGGTCAAAATGTGCTCAACTTGTGGGTCTTTGTTCTGATCTGGCCTTAGCACAACTCTTCAGAGCAAGGATTCAATAACACACGACTATAATGCCCCCCTTCTACCACCTTCCTATGTTAGGTTCTTAGCTCTGGGTCTTCAGACCTTTAGAGTCAACCACGGATTGAGTTTCAAAAAATTTTAAATTTTTTAACATTTTGGCAGTGCCAAAAATGAAACTCAGGGCTTTGTGTATGCTAGGCAAGTATTCTAGCATTAAGGTGTACCCCGATCCTTGTGGAGGGACTCAAGAGTCATGGGCACATCCGGAAATTGTACGAGTGATTCTATGTAATATGCATTTTTATGGAAAGATAGGAGGCAATTTCATCAGCTAGGGATAATATTGACCTCGTGGGTCAGTATTTCAAGATCCTTCACCCTGTTTACTAGCACTTCTGGAAATCATTCTGTTTTTTGAAGCCCAAAGCCAAAATTTCAGCAGTTGTTTTGCTTTCTTTTTTTAAATTGAGTTTATTGTGCATTTTAGGTACACAGTACAGTTCCATTCATCATTGGGATCTTGTACCTTTACATGACGGGTCTTGGTTTTCATTTCTTCCCCTTATCCATGCCCTCCCTTCACCCCCTTCACCCTCCCCTATTTGCAGTTGTTTTGCTTTCTGGGGAAATCTTTTGAATTTGATAACAGGCTATCATGCACTTCCTGAAATCTCTCTGATGGAAGATTTTCTGGCCCTTTTTGGGAGAGAGATGGATTCTTCTAGTTTCTGTAGAGTTCTGAGAATTAATAGCATAAGGTCTAAAAGAACTGACTTGGTACTCTATACTCCTAGGCCAGAATTTTGTGGGTTTTTAAGCAAAGCAGAGTCTTTCTTTTCTTCTTGTCTAATGACCCTTGTTTCTCGTGTGATTAGGACTTCACACTGCCCCGTGTTTGACTCCCTTCTCCTTCATTGCTTCCTCCTGAAGAAGTGACCGTCTTGTCCCTCTTTCTGCAGTTTCCTGGCCCCTTACCCTCCTTGGTCACTTTGGTCCTTTTCTACTCCCAGACGCTTCTCTGAGGTTAGCCTCTTCTAAAAGAGGCCTCTGCAGCCTTTCTTTTCAAAGTAGGTTTGAAACTCAGTTCAGTGTCTGTTCAATCGAAACTCATATGTCTATTTATCATAAACCTTTACCCACCTCCAAATAACCCAAATTTCCCTTCCAAAACAGCATTTTCTCCTGCACTGACTATGCCAGTTTACAGAAAATAGCCGCTCAGTTGCCTATGCTAGAAAACCTAGAGATTTCTTTTGAGTCTTTATTCTTAGAGCTTCCACATACAGTCATTTCCTTTGCTTTGCCAATGTTAACTCAAAAATATTTCTCAAACCGATTCTATCTTCCATGCCTCAACTCTCTGCTTCTGCCTTAACTACTATCACTCACCAGTGCTCACCTGGGCTTCTGCAGCTGGGTCCTAACTGATCCCGGTCCTAACACCCTGATACCTATGGTAGTGACGACAGTGATATTACTGCATGCTCTAGGGTGTTTTGTGTGCTGCCTTATAACATGTAAAGCTCACTGTAACATCCCAGGGTAGGCATTTGGTGCTATTGTGTCTTCTTAACAGATGAAAAATCTGAGGCTTGCAGATGCTAAGAAACGTGCTCAGCATCTCAGATTTAGGATATGGTGGGACCAAGATTCAAATCCAGGTTTGTTTCCAGAGAACCAGCTTTCATCACAGAATCAGTGATTGTCCTTAAATCATAGTTATCTGGGTAGGCCATCTGAAATATGTTTAAAGGGCTTACTTGATTTCCTCTTTCCTTAGAGGATCACGAAAGGTCCTTCATCTACTGCCTTTTGTTATGGTTTAGATCTAAAACATCCCACCAAAATCTCATGTATTTGGAAGGTGATTGATGCTGGACATTTGTAGTCATCAGTGGATCCACCCACGGATAAGTTCAGTTAGACAAATGTTCTTCTAAGAGGTGGGGCCTGGCTGGAGGTGGGTCACTGGGGGTGCGACCTGGAAGGGTGCATTCCTGTCTCCTGTTCTTTCCTTCTCTCCCTGTTTCCTGGCTGTGAGAGGCTTTCCTTTGCAACGCCCTTCCACTGTGATGTTTCTGCGTGGGAGCCAGTGGACCACGGCTGGAATGAATTCTCTGAACCATGATCAAATTAAACCTTTCTCCTTTAAATTATAGGTGTTGTCAGTGATATATGCATCCCTCTGTTTATAGCAGCACAGTTTGTAATAGCTAAAACTTGGAAACAGCACAATTGCCCATCAGTTGGAGACTGGATAAAGAAGATGTGGTTTTTCTATTAAATGGAATACTACCCAGCCATAAAGAATGAGAAATTAGATTTATTCATAGGAAAGTGGATGCACATTGAGGATATACTCCTAAGTGAAATAAATAAGTCACACATGTGTAAATACTGAATAGTTTCTCTGGTATGAAAAACTATAGTACGTAAGATCCGAATGAGATAATTGACAATGTGAAATAAGGAGAAAAGGGTAAAGGTGTAGGGAAAGTGGGAAGGGTAAGGGATAGGTAATAAGGGAAAAGAAAAAAATATGAGAAAATGAAAAAATGGAAATAAAGTGTTTGTAAATGGGGAGGGGAGGAGGGGATGAAGGGAGGGCAGGGACAGGGAAAAATGAGAACCAAGACCTGTCATGTAGAGGTACAAGATCCCAATGATGAATGTAACTGTACTGTATACCTTAAATGTGCCAATAAACTCAATGAGAGAAAGTAAATAAATAAATGATGGGTATGAGTATACCGACCCCATAGCAAGAAAGTGACCAAGGCACCTTCCCCTCTGTGGCAGGTGGGTAGAATACTGCCTGCTGCACTTCGTGCTTCTCGTACCCATTCCCTTCATGGCCACCTCTCACACCGACTGTGCCTTGGCCGCACGACTTGCCTTAGTCAGTGCAGATATTAGAAAGTGGAATGGGATGAAGGCTTGGAAAAGTGTGGGCACAGGAGTTTACACCAACTGGCCTCCAGAGGAAGAATCCGAGGCTAGTTTCCTAGAGGATCAGAGACCACATGAAGCAACTGCAGTTGTCTTAGCTGAGGCTTCAGGACTGTAAGAAAGCTGTGCCTACCCTATCTGTCTGGCCACCCTAGCGCAGACCCAAAGAGTTGCCCAGATGGTCCACAGAATCCTGAATAAATTAAATGGTCATTATTTAAAGCCAAGCCATCTACTACACCTGCCTACTTTTTACCTTCATCCCTTACCAATTTTGGCTTAACACTTGGTTTTCTAACACAGTATTCTCCTTCTTAGATTGTAATTTCTGCATCTTTGCCTTCATTCATACTGAACTGGCACTGCCCTCCCTCTCAGCTGGTTCACATGGACTCATCCTGAGGTACTTTGTTTAGGTTTTGCTTTTTCATTAACTTCCTTGATGCTTTTCTTCTAACCCTTCTCTATGGTCCTTCAGGTTGGATTAGATAGGTGCTGTTAAACATGCTCTTAAGTTCCTATCACTATACCTCCAATGTTTTTTTATCCTCATTGAGTTTATTGGTACATTTTAGGTATACAGTACAGTTACATTCATCATTGGGATCCTGTACCTTTCCTTGACAGGTCTTGGTCTCCAGTGGCTTAAAATAACCCAGTGATGGTGTGTTTCTCTTGTATTAGAAGCTGAGGCTTTTGATGATACCCCAACACCCCATCATTATTGGCTGTATAAGCCATAGAGCTTGTTGAGTGAATGCACACAAGTATGAATGAAAGAGGGGAACTGAGCGGAAACAGTCTGGGGCAAAGTAAGGAAAGGCTCCCAAGTCAGGAGACATTGGTTTGTTTGGACACTCTCTCATTCAACTTTTACATGTCTATTTCTCACTCACAAGAAAAGGACTCTGCAAGAACCACACAGATGGGCTCTTGGCAGAAGAATTCATGAGTGGCCTTCAGAGCAGGTATGTGAGAGACAGCAAGCATTGGCTCATATTTTTTTTGAAGCCTTTAGAAAGCAGGTCTGAGGCAGATTATTTCACTTCTTCGATTGTTCAAAATAGAAACAGAATCCTTTTTCTAATAAGTGTCCTGTAACTGGGTAGAAAAGAGAAAAAGTGGTTTTCTTGCTCCCTTGTCCATCCCCAACCTCCTAGTGCCATTGTAAACTTCACCCAGAGACAGAGCTGATAAACGGACAGATAGTATCAAATGTCAGGCAGGGCTTCCTTTCCACCCCAGGCTCTTGGGAACAGCCTATGAACAGATTGTTCCTGCCACAGTATCTCATTATTTTAGGCAAATTGAATTTCTCATTGACTATGTTGAAAGGTTGTACACTGCTTATAATTACCGGTTTTACTTAATTTCCCTTTATAAATAGGTCGGTACTCTGCACTTGAAAGTAGTATGTTGATTACTGATTTTTTTTTTCTTCTTTTGGCCTCGGGGACTGTTTAGTGTTGAAACTGCTGACGGAGTGAATTTAATGAAACATACATATCCAATTACGAGAGGGCGTGTGAGATACACTCGGGCTTGCAGGTAGCAGGCACATATTGAGCCAGCACAGTGCACCTTGTGGGGAGGCCGGAGAGACTTCTTCCTGGAAGTGAAAGGCACAGGGGGCTGGGGGGTGGGGGTGTACAGTGACTTCCAGCAGGGGCGCTAAGTGGCTGGGAAATGCCCACTACGGGAACTTTCTTCTGTATTTGAATGGCCATAGGCTTTTATTTATGGAAAACCTTTGTTCTAAAGAGAGTAGGGCTCCTAAAATGCTGCAGATATGTGCTCTGGGAAGGGCTAGATCAAATTGCCATTTCTGCGGAAGCTCTTAGTAGAAAAAAATTATATTTGTTTTGGTCAAAATATTTTAAAAAACAAAGATGCTGAAGAAAAAAATAAAACTAATCTATAATCCTATTAAATCCTATTAATTTATAATCCTATAAATGATGGGTATGGGTATACTGACCCCATAGCAAGAAAGTGACCAAGGCACCTTCCCCTCTGTGGCAGGTGGGTAGAATACTGCCTGCCGCACTTCGTGCTTCTCCTACCCATTCCCTTCATGGCCACCTCTCACACCGACTGTACCTTGGCCGCACGACTCGCCTTAGTCAGTGCAGATATTAGAAAGTGGAATGGGATGAAGGCTTGGAAATGTGTGGGCACAGGAGTTTACACCAACTGGCCTCCAGAGGAAGAATCCGAGGCTAGTTTCCTAGAGGATCAGAGACCACATGAAGCAACTGCAGTTGTCTTAGCTGAGGCTTCAGGACTGTAAGAAAGCTGTGCCTACCCTATCTGTCTGGCCACCCTAGCACAGACCCAAAGAATTGCCCAGATGGTCCACAGAGTCCTGAATAAATTACCCAGAAATGCCCATGGTTTCTTTAATTCATTTATATGCATTTATGCATAATACACATCTGCTTCTTATGGACACAACTTTGTATATTTTTGTTTTGTGTTGTTTTGATTTTTTGAGACAGGGTCTCACTATGTGGTTGAGACTGACCTGGAACTCACTATGTAGCCCAGGCTGGTATGGAACTCACAGCGATCCTCCTGCCTCAGCCTCCCGAGTGCTAGGATTACAGGAGTATGCCACCATGCCTGGCTTTATATTTTATTTTTAATTAATATGAATATATTGAAGGCATATCTCCATGTTAGCTATTTTCAAATGTAGCTTTTAACAATAAACTATTATTACATATTGCATGTAGACTGTTACATCTTTAACCATACCATTATTATTATGAAATTATTCCTTTTATTAAAGATTTGATTTAATTATCATTTTTGCTATTATAAATAATGTGATTTGACTCTTTCCATAATTAATCTTTCTACACCTCTTTCACTATTTCTTGGGGGTAAACTCATAGGAATGAAATTTTTGAGTCATGGAGTTTGAGATCTTTTAGGTCTTTAATAGATAGATGGTGAAATTGCTCTTTTAGAAATTTTGTATCAGCTCATATTCATGGAATGGTATATAAGACTGTATGTTTTGCCATACTCTAGTGAACACTAAAAATTAAATATTTAAAATATTGTCAATGTGATAAGTGAAAAGTTCTGTCTCATTGTTTTAAATTTACATTTCTGTGCTTATTAGGGATAAACAATTTTATTTGTCTACCACAGCAATTTAAAATAGGCATTCCCCCTAAAAGGGAACAGGATTTGAAAGTGTGGTATATAGGCAAATACATTTTGATGGAAAGAGACAAGCAAAAAAAAAAATAAAATTGCCTACAGCCTAGATTTTAGCCAAAGAAATCAGCTGAGGAAACTATGAAGATTCTAACTGAGCTGATCAGGGAGGGGCCAGCTTGCTATTTCTGGAAGTTTCAGGTAGGACTTTTTGTTTTTTTGTACCAGGGATCAAATTTGTGCTTGTGAGGCAGGAGGAAACGCCACTGAGCCAAATCCCTGAGCCCAGGTGGGACAGTTTTTGCTGGAAGGAAGTCCTTTTGGGACCGCCAGCTGGGATAGCAAGAGAGAAGACCTGGGATTCCCTCAGCATTGGTGGCAGTGACTGCAGGAAAGTTAATAAAAGGAAATCAGAGGAAAATGACCTTGTGTTATCATAATGCTTTCTATGGAATCGGTATTGAAAATTCTGCCTTTGATTATACAACCTACTTTCCAGTTGGGGCTTATAATTCAGTTTGTGCTTTTTCAGGTTCCTGTTTTTTGTTGCTGCAGTGTGAGTTTAAGACACCTCCTTGATCATAAGCATATCTGTTCGATATTAAAAAATAATCACTACAATATAGAGGATTGAGATTGTTTTTGCGCAGGGGCCATGCTAATCTTCTCCGTATCCTTCCAATTTTAGTACATGTGCTGCTGAAGTGAGCACTGCTTTTGGATTTCAAATGACCAACTTCTTCTTGACCCCGGTGCTGCATAAATTAACAAATGAGCCTTATGAAAAATTTCCTTCCTATTCCCCCATCCCAAATAAGATTATAAAAGAGAGAGAGAGAGAGAGAGAGAGAGAGAGAGAGAGAGAGACAGTGTGTGTGTGTGTGTGGGGGGGTGTGTGGGTGTGTGTGCATGCTTGTGAGGAGTGATACACCTCAAGGCAATGCATTTATCTTTACCCCTGGTGGTAAAAAAACAAAACAAACAAACAAACAAAGGAACAAACACAGTAGCAGTATCACTTCTATGGTGCTGTGCAAGGATTCCTGTGTTGCTCAGGGAGAAGTTTTCTCCAGCTGACCCTGACTTCCTGCCAGGGCTAGCTAGTGGTAGGTACTACAAATCCACAACTTCTAATCCTAAAGAGACTGTTTAGAGTGTTTGAGGGCGGACGAGGATCTTAGCCAGTGTCTTAGAAGTAGCAAGAAGGAAAGATTAGAAGGAAAGAATTTCTGATCCGGGAAATGCACTGGGAGTTGTCCTTTCTGCACTGGACAGGCTAAGTGATTGGTAAGAACTCACTTAGTTTCTCTGGATCTCAGAGGTCTTCCATGTGAACAGTAGCTCACGTCCTTCATTGTTGAGGGAATAACACATTCTTGTCCCTTTCCCCAGCTAGGCCAGGTGCTGCCTTGGTGACCTAGAATAAATCCCCGAGCACCATGAGTTTTAGTTTCAAATAGGGTTGGCCACTTTACACAGACGGTGGACGTCACAGTGGGTGAGTAAGTTAATGTACCTGTGTATGAACTGGGCGCACGTGGTACAAGGGATATGAAAGCACTGGGAGAGTTTAAATTTCAGCGAGATGTGGTACTCAGTGAATACGTGCATCCGTATCAGAATGGGGCAGAGGGATCAGTTTCAGAATTAGCCCATCAGTGTCTAGAGTGTTCTGGGAATAATTGGGAGTGGGGGTTCACACTTTCCTTCATGGCTTTGAGATAATATTGCTTAGATTTTTAAACTGATAACACCTTTCGATAAAAATATAAATTGCAAGTACTACTTTAATTCTGTTTGAAATATCAAAGCACATTAATGATCAGGAGCCAACTGAAATGCCCTACAACCCTTCAAAGAGGGACCTTTGCCGGCCTCCACATTGTTACACAATGCTGCTCTGAAGGCAATATAAGTTGGCAGTCACAGATCTCCTCAGATGCTCCTAGGTATCCCAGGATGGTGTAGTCGCACAGGGTCCTTAACTATTCCTCTGGATCCACCCATAGGTTCACAGAATGCCATAGCCACAGAATTCTCTGGAGGAGAAAATGACAGGCACGGGCCCCTTTGGCCAGGATTGAAGCTGGAATCATTTGTTTCACTGGCACACTCTTTCCTCTTAGGGAAACATCTTTTTTTCAAGGTTGAAACAATGTCTGTCCCTCCCATATGGCTTCAACTGCCAAATACCAATCCTCTGAAGACAGCAAGGTGTCTCAAGTCACCCTGGAATTTGAGGGAATGCGTCATGGGGCCACCACTCCAGGAAGAGATGCCAGTTGCAACATGTACACACACGCGCACACACACACACACACACACACACCCCACTTTCGGCCTGCTGGCTCAGTTGGTGGGAACATTTATGCTTTTTAAACATATAATCGGCTAGAAGGGATCATTCCTTCATCTTTAAGATAGTTAAAATATTTTGTTAGTTAAAAAAACGAATTTAATGTTCACTTTTCCCCCAAGTACCTCTTTTCTGAGTAGAAACGAGTTTAAAATGTATTTAAGCTAGGAAAGCTTGTAAACTTTCCTCCAAGAATACAAATACTTATTTGTAATATTCCCTTGGATTTTTCTTGGGAAGTCTAGAAAGTCGTAAGGTAGCTTTCTATGTCAGCCACACCCACATGTTTCCTCTTGAATTTATCTAAGTGAGGATCTTCCATAGTAAAATTATGAGGGAATTAAAGAAAAAAAAAGAGCAAAGAATTGAGTTGGAATTCTCAGAATGCAACACTGGGACTCATTCCTGACCCTGCCAAAGAGTTGCAGGTGAATGGTAGGAGTGAGTCCTTGGGGCCCAAAGTAGTTATGCAGAGAGTTACCCCAAACATACACTTAGGAGATCAGCCACAAACGTGCGGAGATGAACCAGGGAAGCAACTGGTTATCATTCCGTGTAGTGAGATAACGGCAACTGGAACACCCACATCCTACTTACAGTGGCCCGCTGAATGTTTAATGATGCAAGCCGCACAAATGGGTGGATTTTCCCCAAGGCGGTCTATTGCTCTCGCATTCTACTTGGTGATGTGAACTTTTCCTTCCCTCCCACCAAAGGATAGCACATCAAAGTGGGCAGGAAAAAGGGTGCTAGCATACCACTGATTAACTGCTTCATTTCTTTGTCTTGATTATCTGTAGAGGGGCAGATATGAAGAATAAATAAGACTTACATCGGTATTAGGTACATGCAAAGCATTGTGTCTGTGGCTTATTATTAATTCATTCTTTGGCAAGCAGTCAAGCACCTCTCAGATTACAGTTATTGTAGTAGCATAATTGGGAGCTATGAAAATGAATTCATTTAAGATACTTTGCTTAAGGGAAGAGGAGGTATGAAGAACTAATCTTTTTGTCTTTAAATGCTAGAAACCATGGTATGAGCTTTTCAATCATTATCTGATGTACTCTTCAAACTACTTTATTACCCCTATTTTTTAGAGAAGGCAGAGATGGGACCAGACCTCCTAAAGGCCATGAATGGATGGTGGAGCTCACATCTGAATCCATATCTGACTCTGGAAACTGTAGGGTTTCAAGTCTTACAGAGTCTAAAACAGGAGATAATGCTATGTGATCACTGCTGCGTGAGCTAACATCTTCATGCTCTTTCTAAACTGGTACTGGAATTGGCTGATGCCCTTCTCAAACGAGGGTTCCAGGCTTCACCAACCATTTGGTTATGGTTAGCTTGGAGGAAGAAAGGTATTTCCCACCCTGGGAAAGCTCTAGGTTGCCTCAAGGGGACATTTTTGGCCAGTCTTGCAGCCACTTTCATTGTATGGGTAAAAAATAACCTCAAGTAAACAGAGAAGGTCACAGTCACTCTCTGGTTCTATTCACATCTTTATATTGTGCTCGCATAATCCACACTAGTAACTGCTTTCTTCTAGAGGTCTCCTTCCCACCCTCTGCATCTACTCACTAGCACATTCAGACTGTCGAGTTCTGGGTCAGGAAGGAACAGAGTAGGCTATCAAGTGCACCAGCTGCCACGTGCTGAATCCCTTAATTTCAAGAAAAAAATCGTGAGATGTGCCCAAGTTTGCACAGCTACCATCATTTAGAGTAGAACTCAGCACTACTGACTTTCAGTAAAGTGCTCCCCCTCCCCCGGACTACAGTTTCTGTGGCGCCTTCTGAGAGTGACAGCATAAAAGCGAGTACTGGTGAGATCTTTGGGACTGATGTCTTTTGAACTTGCAAGTGACATTACATTGTGGGATTTAATTCTCAGATTGAAAGACGGGGTGCTTCTTCAAAACCACTCTGTGCAGAACACTCAAATACAAAGACCTTGATTTCACCTGGGCCACACACATATGTAAACTTCAGTTGGCCCGAACCGGAGGAATCTCCTAGAAGTCAGCTCTATGCCCTTTTAGTTATTTCATGGTATTTCAGAGGGGGAAAAATATATATTTTAAAGATTTTTAAAATAGATGGTAACCAGATTTTAAGAAGAAAAAGTCTGTTTTCTCTGTTGCGAGGTTATGGTCTCGAGGGAGAAATGGAATAAATGTAGAGCATGCCTATTTCAGGAAAAGATTAAACAAAGGCAGGCTGTGCCTCAGAGCAGTTAGAGAGTGAAAACATTCACGATGGAGAAGCTTAAAAGTATGCCTTGTTTTTTTATTAGCATCCACTTCTCTTCTGAAAGGCTAATTGTGAAATTTATAGAGCTAATTATCTTTCTAGATTAATATTTATGACAATACAACAGCAAATGTGAATTCCAAGTGTTGTGCTAAGCAGTGGCTTTTCTCTCTTCACACATACAAGCAAACAACAGATATCTCAAGGTGATGCTAATATTCTCTCTACAATGTATGTAAACAGTCATGCTAAATTTTTCTTCCCAATTGCTGCAAATTGGTATTTACCCAGCAACTGAAAACTATTTTTAACAGTTAATACTCCCGAAATGTATTGGGACCTTTCTGCAATATGACTAAGATCTTGGAAAATCAATTGCCTAAAGCCTTCCCTAATCAAACACCAAAGAGCCAGGCTTCTCTTTATTGACTTGTTTTAACCACATTTTATTCTTCTAAGACAAAGGAAGGGTAAGCAAAAGCACTTTGTGGTTCTTCTTGTACTTAGAAAATACTAACAGTACCTTCATTTCCAAAAGCAAGAGTACCAGGTTAAGTGTTGCAAAACACTGCACTGTCAAACAGCCCCAAATGTGTCCATGTCCCAACCTTTATGCATAAATGTAAGCTACTTCTACTATCCATATGCATCATGATATTTGCATGAGTCAGGGTAAAAAAAAAAAAAAGATGTAGAAAACAAGAGGAGGAGAGGATAGAAGCCAACTCATGATAAATGAATGGCTTTCGGCCAATCCTGAAATTCTGTGCTTTAGTTTTCTTGTCTATGGGCTGAGGGATGTTTTACTATATCAGGAATTCTCAACCTGGGATCTGTGGGTTGGGAAAGGAAAAATGGATGAGCTTTCAAGATTCCTTAACCCTCTTATTCCATAAACTCATATGAATTTATCCTACGAATTAGTATGAACATATCACTGACTGAGAATATATTTAGCTGTCAACAATCCTCAGAGGGTCTCAGAATTCAGAGGTTAAGAGCTATCGCACTACATGATCTCTCAAGTTCCTTCTTGCTCTAATTCTCTAATTCTTGCTGCATCCCAATGCCGGTCTCACGTTGCTTCAGTGGCCCATCTTTCCCCCATGCACTTCCAGCTTCTAACCTTTGTCCTCAGATTTTGGTGCTATTTCTTTGTTGTTTGATTGTTTTTCCCATACAGCCTCTGACTACATGAAGCCATTTAAATTTAAGATACACTAAAAAGAATTAGTTCATTAGTTGTACTAGCCACATTAGACATGACCAATAGGATCACGTCGCTTGTGGCAACTTTACTGGACAACATTTGAGGTGTGATTGCAATATATAGTGCATGTTTAAGTCTAAAAAAAGCATACTTAAATAAAAGACTTATTGTATTAACGGACCTCAGCATACTCCCCCTCACTTCAAACATACTTATGCTATCATTCATGCCACTTTCCTTTTTTTTTTTTTTGGTACCGGGGATCGAACTCAGGCTCTTGTACTTGAGAGGCATTGAGCTAAATCCCTGGCCCTGATGCCACATTCTAAAGCAATTCTGGAAAGCCCTCTTTTATGAATGTCTTTACATGTTATGATTAAATAAATACTGTGAATGCAGTTTCCAACTGCCATCTAAAGGAAAGGCAGGCTCAAAAAACGGTGCGTCCTCGTCCACCTTATTCACCAGATCGGGCACCGCGTGACTTCTTGCTCTTCCCCAAAGTCAAAATGTTTATGAAAAGGAAACATTTTGAATGGACTCAGGACATCAAGATAGCCATGACAGCATAACTAAAGACACGAAGGAAGACATGCAGAACTCTTCTGATAGTGCCAAGGAAGACCAGAGTGCTTTATCACCTCCCAACAGCTGTAAACTCACCAGTGCAATAATCCACTGATGAGTATCACGACCCCACTGTGCAATCACCTCCCCAAAGCCCCACCTATGAGCACAGGGCTTGGGGAAACATCCAGATATAACCCATAACACCCACCCTCCCAGGTCTCAGGTGCTCTGACGTATTTCACAGAAGAAAAGAGCTTTTGGAAAGAGCTACCATGGGTGTGATGGAAGAAAACAAGGTCTGCAGTCTTCTCCCAGAACCCAGGTTTTAATGGTTATTGGAGAAGACAGTTGTGTCTCCATTCAGAGCAATACACAAGAAACACTTTTGCTGAGGCCTAAAGGCCCATGGATTATTTGCTTAACAATGGTTTAGAGGCTGTCGGCCACTGAGCCACTGCTTGTTTGGTAGAGAAATAGCATTCTCAGCAGAATTAGTACACAAGACGCACTTTACATATGGGCTCGTAGGGAATCTCAGTATGGGCAGGAAGAAATGAGGGGATAAATCACCAGTACCTTGGAAATACCCTGAGAACAAACAGATACAAACAGAGATAAATCAGAATGGTAGAGTCAAATCCGTAAAAGAGAAAATGGGGCCACTACATCTAATCTGGATACTCAGATTATGTATCTATCATAACATTCTTTCACACAATTGGACTGCAAGATCTTCAGATAATCAAAGACAGTTTTCATCTACATACTTTCTTCCTTAGATTAAAGCTCATACTACAATCTTTATGCTACAAGGTCTTGGAATTATTTATTATTTTCCAAACATGTTCCATATTGTTTCATCTCTCTTCAATTAAGGAGCCCAGGACTCAGTGTTTTATTTCAGATGTGGTCTTACCATTCTTGAATAGAATGATCACTTCTTTCCTCACTGAATCCTATACTTCCATTAAGACAAATCTGAGAACCTGGCATGTAAAGGTACAAGATCCCAGTAATGAATGTAACTGTACTGTCTACTTAGAATGTACCAATAAATTCAATTTAAAAAAAAATCTGAGATTCCATCACATCTCATTGAAGAAAGAGACTGGCAGAATGTAGGAAAAACTCATGGCCCTCATATTTTCCTTTATATTATTTTGTTTTACCATATTTTCATGATTTTATGGAAAATATATAAAAATAGTGTTATTACGTTTTTTTAATCAGATAGCCTACCTCAGAGAATATGAGGGATCTCAATAAATACAACTGATTGAAAGTCTAAGAGAAAATAAGCATGAGTGATTGAATTATAAAATAAACAGTGGTACCTTGGTTCATGAATTTAATTTTTTTCACAATTCCGGTCATTTACTATTATACAATAACATGAATTTATTTTTTGGAACTGGAGAGCATTAGGAGAGTTAGTATTTTTCCTTTGAAAGTAGGTGATGAAAAGTTTCTTTATTGCGAGGCCTAGATTCTACAATCACTAAGTTTCTTATGTTTTATATATATATAATCTATAAATAATATAGATTTCTATGAACAAAGAAAACTTTCAAAGAAATTTTCAATTTTCTTAAGTTTAATATAACACACACACACACACACACACACACACACACCATTTCTATGAACAAAGAAAATTTTCAAGAAATTATCTCAGGAACTAACCAAAATAATACACTAGCCTTTCTGACCTTCTTGTTATCTAGTAATGCCTGAGAGCTTCATCAAAGTCTTATAACCAAACAATACTCAACATTGGGTACCATTGCTATCCTTAACATTTGACAAAACATTTAAAATTGAGTAAGAAAATCTGCTGCAGAAATTATTCCACAAACTAGTTAAAATATCTTTAGCAGTCAAGCTGGGATTCACAAGTGCAGGGAGAGATGAGAGAAAATTGGGTCAAGTGGAAATGAAATATGATTGGAAAAGGACTTCCACATGTTATGTCGAGAATCAGGGAAATGTGCACAGGAATGAGGAAATCTTGCTCTGGCTCTGTGTGACCTTTTCATCTCTCCTCTAAGTATGAGAGGATATCTTAATGATTACTAAATGATCAGGTTAGTTATTTTCTGGATTTTCAAAAAGATTTGGAGATGGCTTTGTAGAATTAGTTCCTGTTTCTGCCTCAGGCTTTCTTTGTGTCGAAGTCACATGTGTCTTGCTTGGCTGAATGCAAGAGGGAGACACGGTGCTCCTTGGCTGTGACTTGTGTCAATGTGTCAGCTTTTCTGAGTACCACTGACACAATTTCCACCCCTGCCAAAGTCTTCTCCTCATCGCTCACCTTGCCTGTCATCTCCTATCCACAGTGGTCAGTCTAGAGCGTTTTGGACTTCCCTAGAAAGACCCTCTCGACAATAAATAGATGAAAATCGGCACTCTTTTCAACTTAGCTTTCACAGATTGCTTCTTGACTCAAATAATTGGCTAGTTCTAAAACTATGTTAAATATTCAAATTGTAGCTAAGGATTATACTTAAACTGATATCTGAGGAGCGACTACTAGCGAATGGACACATGCGTTGTTCCACTGTGACTGCTACCCATTTTCTATCTTGTAAACAGCACATATTGTGCACAACAATTATTATGTGTAAATACTGACATCTCACCCTTGTCAGGAGATTCAAAATATGTGTAATTCACTGACATTTAAAAAATAAAAACACATTATCTCTGACATACAGGCAATAATGATTCTAGTAAGTTGACAGAACCAGCAAAGAGGTACAATGACGACAGTATAATTATGATCTGAATAAATCAATTTTCTTAAAATTGGAACCTTTTCATGGACAAGGAAGAAAAATTTATAAAGAGCAATCTTTCCCTACCACTCAGACTATATTTTCATAACCTTCTTATTGGCTTCTTTAGGGCTTATACAGTTGCTATGAGATCAATTCACTCATTGACTCTATCACACAGTAGGGTAATACAATGTAATACAGTGCAATGTAATACAGTTTGTTGCACCATTTCATTGCCTTTGCTCTGATTCTCAGGAGGCAGAACTGCCAACAGGAGGAAGAATACAATGACCCAAATTCATTTTGCATGTGTTATCACCTGTACCATATATTAATTTATTAAAATCAGAACTAAAGAGCTGACAGGGACGTTAAACATTGTAAATTTCCATTATTTTACCTTAATTATGAAGAAATCAAGGCTCAGAGAAGTTAGAAATTTACCAAAAGTCACACAGGTGGTTAGTGACAGGGTCAGAATGACTCACCTACTGGCTTTCTTGATAAAACATGCTGCTGTTCAAGTGAGTAAAACACACACACACACAAAGCTATTTTTACTTGGGGACACATTATACACTTTGAAGATTAGAAAATGACTCCCTGGACTCATATCTGGGTGAAATCATGGAAGAAATAGGACTCAGATACATTTGTCTCCCAAAGATTAGCTATAGGTATGAGCATTGTTAAGAGACTCATAGCAAAACTCAGTGAACAAGTCCTTGCAATGAGCATGAAGAAATCTGGGAAAAGAATGGCTGCCTCCCCCATCTCACCTGTCTTGTGCCCAACATTGTCCCTGCATCGGTGACCCAAGAGCAGTTAGAAGCTTCTCATTTGGTTTGACCTTGATAATACACTCTCTTATTTCCAAGTTCAGGCAAAAACATGTTTTGTGATGCATTATTTTGAGGGAAAATATATTAAAATGCATTTTCCTGTGTAGCAACTACTATTGCTGTGCAGAAGGAGAACATAACTTATGGCAACCCTTTTTGATGTGTTTTTGAATCCCCACATGTCAATCCATATCTCATATTCTCTGTTATCTGTTCCTCTAACTCAAATCTTTTTTCCCCCAACTCCATTCTATTTATAAATCATTCCATCAACACCTCATTGTGTTTTGGGTATTTTTTTTCTTCTGCAGCTCCCACTCAAAAACAATTTTGTTTCTTTCTCAGATATTTGGAACTTTTAAGTGTTTTATAATATCAGATAGTTAATGTCTCCCAGAGGAGATTAAAAATTCCTTCACTGTATTTCTAAAGGGAAAAATATGGCACCAAAAGATGCATTTTGTTATTGTTCTGGGGCAGCAATTCTTCAGCTAGGAGACTGCCTGTGTTTACACTTTATTAAAGACAAAGATGCTGTCTCTTCAAGGTGCAGGAAACAGTTCATTTAAAGGCATATATCGTCTTGAAGTCTATAAGTTCTCTCACCTGAGATATGCAATAGGCAGAGGGTTCTAGGGCCAAAGACAAGAGCAACTCAATGAAGAATTCCTCTTCAGCAGTAACCTCACAGCCTAGCTGGGTCCTTGAGGACCCAGCCAGACTGAGCCAAAATGAAGCATCTGTTTTCTATTGATTCCAGAACCCCACCCTGCTGAAAGACAATGAATGTCCATAGAAGCAATTTAACAGAATAAAATCACTCTAACGTGTGCCTTGCTTTAATGAGTTTCAAGCATCCATCTTTTAGCCATCATAAATGCAAACTGAAATATATAGCATTCCCCAAAAGCATTTCGTTATGATTTTAATTTTCTTAGGTTTCCATTTGAAAATTCAAAGAAATGAGAAGCTGAAAAGACGGTGTCACACTCTTATGGCACATACTTGTTCTGTCATACATTTGATTCTATCTTCATTTCCTAAACAAGTCTGTAGTGTAAAGGAGTAGGATTAAAGGGAGGGGTAGGGGAAAGGAGAGGAGGGAAAAGGAAAATCATGAGAAAGGGAAAAAACATGGAAACAAAGTCTTTGTAAATAGGGGAGGGTGGAGGGGTCAAGAGAAGGCAGGGGAGTGGGGAAAAAATAAGAACCAAAGGTACATCATGTAAAGGTACAAGGTCCTAAGGATGGACGTAACTGTATTGTACCTCAAATGTATCAATAAACTTAATGCAAACAAAGAAAGAAACAAACAACCCCCAAATCTGTAATGTACTCTGGGTAGAGAGCCATTAAGCATTCTGATGTTTTCAAAAGTAGGAAATACAATACCTATGTCCTAGACCTGCAGATGACCATGTAGTTGAGGAACCAAGACATACATAAGATAAACAACTAATGGATATAAATGCTAATATTAGCAATAGCCTAAAGAAATGCTGAGCATGGGAACAAACAGAGTATTACTTTTAGCTTTTATAGAAAGAATTGATAGTAAGATTTGATTGCAAAAAGTGTTTGGATCCACAGAGGGACTAAAAAGACACATGAAACTTGCAATAAGTCATCCTTCTGAAGAACTAAGATGTAATGAACTTGGAATATCTGCACAAAGCATATTTGGTTAAGATAATTATGTTTTGGAGTTGGAATGTGCTTGCGTGGTACTTCGTCTACTCTGAAAATCAGTCTTTCAATTTAAACAGTCATGCAGGACAAACCCTTGACATACTTACATCAGATGCTTTCTCAGATGTTTGGAAACTGAGGACCGAATGAAAATTAACATGGTTTGTTAAGAACAACTAGACCAAATTCTATGAGAAGAATAGACAGATCATTACTCATACTAGAAAAAGAAGATGAACAACTCATTTCCCAACCTGCAGTTCCTTTCTTTAAGCAAACGTGGCCATGGCAGCTCAGTCAATGGTTTTATGCAGTGTAGGTGTTTTCTTTGCATCCAGAGATACTCTTATCACTTACCTTTAGTTTAAGGCAGTTGCTTCTCACTTTGGGGCATCTATTATAGTGTTTGCTTATGCACTTGCTTAAAATATAGTATTCTGCCTGAGTTTCTCAGCTGTGACTCAGACCTTCTTCTTGGAAGGCTGCGCTTTCCTGTGCGATGTTTTCCTTCTTGCTGTAGAGATGGGAAAAGATTTGCAATCCCCTTTGGGGCAGAGGGTAGCCTCACCCTGTCTTGTTTCCATAATGAAAATGGATTGCGCATTCACATTCACACACACGTCTTATTTCCGGAACAACGCAAACATCCCACCAGCAAGGGTAACTCCAGTGATAGTTTATTCTTATGCAGCTCATGCAGGAAAAAGTACCCTAGACTGCACGAGTAAATGGGAAGTGGACACAGCCTGAGAAGCAAGAATAGCGTGGATAGAACTGGGTGAGGCAGAGGAAGCACTGTATTGTGGCACCAGCAAGCTTTCAACGGGCCGTCGAAGCAACCCCATCACAACAGCTGAACCTGGGATAAGCGCACCACGTGAGTGAGCATTAGCTCACTGCGTTCCCACAGCTCATTGGAGTGAGATTATTGTTGAAGAGTAAACGGCTTGCTTAAGTTTACATGTTCGTAAGTAGCGGACTCCAGGTAGAAACCCAGGGTGACTTCACAGAGGTCATGCACTTGTTCCGAAGACACACTTCCTCCTTTACCCGTGCACTAGAAAGTCTCCAGACACTGACAGGCATTAACTTCAGAAACCTTTTCGGAGTCCACGTTCTATCTCACGGATTACATTAGATGTGGAAACATCAACCCGAGAAAGGTAATGGTAATGCTCCTCAATCTGTCTTCTGCTAAAGAACCTAAAAAGATCGATCTGGGTGGTTCCTTTTTCCACGTTGACTACTAACGTTAGGGGAGGCCAGGTGAGACACTTACTGAGCTCTATGTACCCACTTATCTGACTCTTCCAAGTCCTTTAACTTTTCTTATAACCGAACCCTGACTTGGTTTCTGTCTCTCCTTAGAAGCGAGGCAGAGCTTTCGGAGTTCAGGTCAGAAATAGAACAACTCTGGCACTAAAGTCCAGTGATGTAAAAAGGCGGCCAACGTGGCACTTTACAAACTTCTCACTTCTAATTAGAATAACCAAAAGTTATTTACTTGAGTTTAAACATTAACATACATACTGTCAATTACTAAGTTTTGGGCTTATTTGTATGTATTTATTCTTCAAAAACACAATACTTGGTTTGAGCTAAAAACAACTTCTTACCTATTTGTTACTATTTTCATGAGAAATATCATAATTTTTCTAATTTCTTCTTGCCCTTTTGAATCCCTACTTTATTTCTTCTCATTAGCACACTGCTAATGGTGAATAGCAAAGTCTGTTAGTTGATCATAATATCGTTCTCATTCTGATCCTTCCTCTTTGCTCTTCCTAACCATTAGAGTAGATCTTTATCTCTTTGTGCTTAGCACTGCAATACTAACAGAGTTTCAAGTCAACTCAGGTAGTTCAGAGGGAAGGGCCGGGGTTTAATCCCCCGTACACCAGGTAAATGTACACATACACATACAGACATGCACACACACACACAAATTCTAGAATTCAGAATTCAGCGGCTTTGTTTTATGCTTCTTTCTGGTATCTGTGACCCTAAATGTTTAAGGATCTCAATAAGTATTTTTCTTGGCAATTTTTAACCATGTAAATACTTGATCAAACAAAATATTCTTTGCCTTGTTTAATGTAAGCCTTATTTAAAGTTTAAAATTTATATCACAAGGTGGTGGGAGTGCAGACTAGTGCAACCACTATGGAAATCAATATGGAGATACCTCAAAGAGCTTGGACTGGAGGTTCCATTTGACCCAGCCATCCCTCTGCTGGGTATCTTTCCAAGAGAACTAAAAGAATCATATCACAGAGAAGTATGTGCACCCATGTTTATAGCGGCACAGTTTGTAATAGCTAAATCTTGGAAACAGCCTATTTGCCCATCCGTTGGAAACTGGATAAAGAAGTTGTGGTTTTTCTATAAAATGGAATATTACTCAGCCATAAAGAACGAGAAAATAGATTCATTCATAGGAAAATGGATACATATTGAAGATATACTCCTAAGTGAAATAAATAAGTCAAATCTTGGAAACAGCCTATTTGCCCATCCGTTGGAAACTGGATAAAGAAGTTGTGGTTTTTCTATAAAATGGAATATTACTCAGCCATAAAGAACGAGAAAATAGATTCATTCATAGGAAAATGGATACATATTGAAGATATACTCCTAAGTGAAAGAAATAAGTCACACATGTGTAAATACCAAATAGTTTCCCTGGTGTGAATAATCTGCAACAATGCATAATATTCTAATAAGATTACTGACATTTAGAAATGGGAAGAAAGGAGCTAAAGGTGCAGGGAAGGTGTGATGGGTAGGGGAAGAACAAAAAGGGAAAAAGAAAAAAATGTGAGAGAATGAAAAGATGAAAATAAAGTGTTTGTAGATGGGGAGGGGAGGAGGGGGTGAAGGGAGGGCAGAGGTAAGGGGAAAAAATGAGAATCAAGACTTGTCATGTAGAGGTACATGATCCCAACAATGAATGTAACTGTACTGTATCCCTAAAATGTACCAATAAACTCAATAAAATTAATAAATAAAAAAAAATTTATATCACAAGGGCCGGGGATTTAGCTCAGTGGCACAGGGACACCCTCGCAAGGGCAACGTCCTAAGATCAATACCCGATTAACAAAACTTATATAAAAAATATATTTCATATTGTAGGATGTATACATATTTTATTATAATCAGTACTCAACAATGATCTATTTCTTGCTCTTTTTTCATTGGATTAAAAATTCCTTGAGGAAGTAAATTCTGCATCTTTTGGTAAGGTTACTACACCCCAAAATAATATATCATCCACACAACCCTTGGGCAAAATGG
The DNA here is from genome assembly GCF_012274545.1 of Fukomys damarensis. NCBI lineage: Eukaryota > Metazoa > Chordata > Mammalia > Rodentia > Bathyergidae > Fukomys > Fukomys damarensis. The sequence continues at coordinate 4,656,725 of NW_022900922.1, read as the reverse complement.
AATTGTAAGGCAAAGAAGACATGGTGTAAGAACTCTTCTACAAATCCTGAGATTAAATCTTAAGATTTTATTACAGAGACATACAGAAAGAACAAGGGGACTCAATAGGCACTTACCTGCCCTTAATGATAAAAAAGTAAATTTCTGGGTTCTCCTTATATCTAATTTAAGACTTGCAGGTAGGAACTCACAAAGATCCAGTCTGCAGGGCAGTTTATTTGTCCAGAATCTCCTTCTCAGTAACTCAGGTTATCTTTTTTGCTATTATGTAAGTGTAAAGAAGACTAGTAGGCTTTCTAGAACTGCTTTCTATGGCCACATCTGAGTTTTTATAGACAGCCCCACTCCATCGAAGTGGATACCACCAGCCTCTTCTCACCCCTTTATCGCACTCATTCACACACCGTGTCTGTGCTCTCTTCATTCGCTAAACACTCGAGATTCCCAACCCTCTGCCTTCTCCCCCTTGCCTACCCCATCCCATTGTGATCAGTTCTCGTTTCTTATTTCTGAATTTTTGTCCTCTGACTTATCTCATGACTTACACTCATGGTCACCCCATCAGAATGCTATGCCTGAAACTTACTCCAAGGATCCACTCTTTGGCCTAGGCTCATTCATATCCCACCACATCCTGACTGTAACACTTCTTTGACTTTGTTGAGTCTTCCAAATGATGCCTCTACCCCTCTTACCCCAGCCATTTTTGCACTATTTACCAGTGAATGCCCAATGCCTTTACTTCCTTTACAACACCAGTTACAACCCACATCCATCATTCTGATTACTCACTGCTATATGCTGTCACTGACCTTGACTCTCACTTGCTCTTGCATTCATGGGGTAAAACCCCAGCCTTTTGTAATCAACACCTTTCTGCCAACATTTGGGCGGCTTATTATGCCTAGACATTGGAGAAAAAGCATCTAATTTGGGAGACTGAATTCAATTTATTATTTTATTACCATCCACAGTCAATATTTACCAGCATTTTACTCAGTCTTATTTCTGTTGCTTTCTTTTATCCCATACCAACCAAGTTTGTTCATTTTTTTATTTCTACTAAGTACGTTCCTTCATAATAGTTTTAGAAAGTGTCTGTGGGTGGTAAATATCCTGTTTTTGAGTGTGTGAACATTTTGTTTTTCTGTCATTTAAAAAAATCCAAGTGAACCCAAGTATAGAACTCTTGCTACCATTTCCCCCATCCCTGTCCTTTGATATTGGGGTGCATGGTATGTGCTTTTGAAAACTCTATACGATTGCTGAAAGTCTGATGTAGTGTGATTAATTTATTTTTCTTCTCTAGAAGTAGTTAGGTCTTTAATATTATCTTCGATGTGTTCTTATTTAATTACAATTCATCTCAATTGTGAACTTATTCTTACTTAATTTGCAGAGTATTCATAGTGAACTTTCAAACTACTAAGACTACTTATATGTTTTCTTTTGCAGAAATCTTAGACATATGCCTCCAACAATTGTTTTTGCATTATTTCCCACTTTCTATTCTAAGGCTTTGTTTAAATATGGATTGAAGCATTTTAAACCACCTTCTACATTTTCTTACTTCTTGTTTGTATTTTAATATGTCTACCACCATCTTCCAAGTTATAATTCTCTCCTTAACTATGATAATCTTGTACTACGACATCTATGAAAATTTTTTTAAAACTAGTAACTACAATTTTAATTCATAGACTTTTTTAAATCGACCTTTCTTTGTAGCACTTGTGTTTAGACAGTTTTTCTTTCATAATTTATCATTCTTTGAACATTGATAATATTCTTTCATTTATCTCTTTGAATATCCTAAACATATATAAAATGAGTTTCTACTAGAGCGAATTTGCTTTCTGCTTGCTGATTTACTTGCCAACTTCTTCACATTTAAGTAGTTGGGTTCATTTTGAGTTGAGGTTTTCTATTTTCTCCATCTCATTCTCTTCGTTAGTTTCAACTAACATCTGGAATCGTCTTCTTTAATGCTTACAATGATTTTGTAAGGACTCAGATCGTTTTTAATAAATTCCTCTATGCTTAAAATTTTAAAAGTTCGATTGTTTCTTCTGTTTACCCTGACCGATACATACAGCCTAACTTCAGCCTCAAGCATGAGCCTGAAATGAATTATTTTTCATCTCTGACCTTGAGCGATTCCCAGGTATCAGTGCCTGAATCTAGACTAGTTACCAGAGCCCTGTAGCTTCAACTCTTACTTTTCTGCTCCATTTTGTGCTCTTGGAGGCTATTACTTTTCTAAGCTCAATAAATCTTTTTTCTCTTTTTCTTTTGTATTATACGTCTCACTGCTATCAGCCAGAAGAAAGAAAAAAGCCAAAGTATACATTTAGTACAACATTTTAAATAATGGGTCCATCTTCGAATTAGGTCTCTTTCAGATTTATAGCCACAAGCTCTGACAGGTATCCTACCCACCCCCCTTTCAATCCCATCACACTTTCCCCCAGAATTAGCCTTTTATACTTCAAAGCAAGAACTTCAATACACCCAACATCTCTCCTCAAACTCCTGCCACCTAAATAATAAAAACTATGAAAGTGGAATTTCTTTCTTTACCCATCACCTAATCCATAAGTCTACCCACCTTAGTACAGATCTACTTTGCCTCTCTTCCTATCATATCCCAGAAAAGTACCTGCTTTCCTCAGCTCTGCAAAATATACCATCCGTCTTGCCTCCTCCATACCAGAGGCCAGCAGACCTTTTGGTGAAGGTTCTGGTTAGTTCCTTCTCTCTTGTTGCTCAGACAAAATACCCGATACGCTAAATTAAAGGAAAAAAGGTTGATTTGGCTCACAGTTTGTAAAGGTTTCAGTCCATATTCAGCTGGTTCCAGGGCAGAGTGGCACATAGCAGAGGGGCATGGCAGAGGAGAAACAGTTCATGGAGCTTACATGGTAGCAAAAGCAACAAGAGAAGCTTAACAGCGTCTTTCTGCCCCTTTTATCCATACTACTGGGATTAGGGTGGTGCCAAACCAATCAGTGGACTGATTTAGTCATCACATGCCCTTAGTCCTGGCATCACACACTCTAAATTCAGCCACCTCTTTCAGGGGACATCTAGATCCAAACCATAACAGGTCCGTATATTAAATACTTCATCATTTTCCACTCATTCTTCAGTCTTTTCTATCTGAAAGGCTATTTATCAATCCTTATCACACTTTTTTCTTTGTAGTACTGATAGCCTTAATTAGTTTTCTTCCCTTATGCCTCAGAGTGTGAGTTCCATGATGGTAAGGACCTCCCTCTTCACTGCTTGACCTCAGGACACCCTACTTGTGAACTGTAGGAGTTCCTTATGTCTATTGAATGAAGAATGAATGAGTGCTCCTAAGATGCTTTTCAGATGCTGTGGTGTGCTGCCTGGATCCTGCTTTGAAGAATTCATTTTCATGCATGCTGATGACAGGTGACACTCCCTTCCTTGTGTCTCTCCCAAAGGGAGTCACATTGCCTAAAGTCATGAACCTTCTTGGAGAAGCCTCCACCCAATGCATGATCTATGTGGAGTCATACAGACCTGACCCTTCACCTCAGTTCGGGACAATTCTGAAGGGTCATCCCAGTATCAGGACTTCTGGCAGCTTGAGGAACCCTCTTTTGAAAGTCTATCAAAGCTCAACTTCTCTACGCATCCAATACTCCACATCTGTCACTACCTTCCATTCTTGTCCCTGGGTGTTGATCCCAGGAACACTCCCAGGAAAACCTCCTGCACAGCAGTCTCTAGAGTCAGCCTCCCTGGGGAGCCAGGCCAGTGATACAGATATTTAATTAATCTTTAAATGGCAATTTAGATTTAAATCAATTTCTACTGAATTTTAAAATCAATATACTTTTCCTCCTGATGTTGAAAATATAATGCAATTTTCCTGTTTTAAAATGAACTCCCTTCCTTGTTTTTCCTTCTCCAGTTCTCTTTGTCATTAAAACTGACTTAGCAATAGAGGAAATGTTTCATTTACCCACTGAATCTATTTGCATCTATTAGTTACTTTAGAATAAATCTATCTAGACATTCTCCCTTTCATATTTCATTAAAATTATCTTGTCTTAGATGAACACTATCCTTTTCTGCATAATGATCCTCTTCACTTTTATCTTAGTAGCAGATGCGAACAACACTTAAATATGAATATTTATATGTATAGCAAAACCCATATATTTCTGAAAGCCAAAATGCCATATCTGTTCTTCGCCTATAGCTTGTGTAATCAGAGAAAAATCTAAACATTTAAATAGGGATGGGTGGAAGGGATCCAGTCTAAGAGAGTCACCTATTTTCAAGAAGCTAACGTAAGTTCCAGGAGTATCTTTTAAAACATTGTAAAATAACAGCCTTGGAAAAATCTAAAGCCCTTTTGCATTGAACAAAGAACTCAGCTATAATCCATTCATGCAAGTCGTGGACAAAAGATGTCTATCTGAAGGTTTGCAAATACTAACTTTTTCCAAAAGTAACAATTTCCAAGTGTCTCTGTGTTATTCTGAGGACTGTTATGGAAAGTCCTTACAAGAGCTTAACACAATTATTGGCAATTGGGAATACACTTTCCCCTGTTTGTTTGATATACAAATGAATAAAAATGTCATGAAAATGCTCAAGTCCTGGAGCCTCAGTCTGATCGTATCTATGTAATTTACAGCTCACATTTCCCCTAGGGCCTCTTTTTTAAATGATGTCTATTAAAGCCTAGTGAGGTTATCCCTAGACTCTGAATTCCTTTAGGGTAAGGAACATTCATGGTCTGTTTTACATCTTTGGGTGGAGAATAAACGCTTGCTACCTAAATGAGTGAGTATGTGTCGGGGCAGAATTCTGTATTATTTCCCAGGATCTCTTTCGCATAGCCTCTCAAGAGCAGGAAACAAGAAAATGAAATAAAGTATAAGCATGTTTAATTTCTGCTAACTAAAACATAAAGTCAAGTACAGTAACCTCAACTGCCTCATTAATTGCCGACCCTTAATTAAAGGTATCATAGATCATTAAAGACAGAGCCTAAAGTAAATGCAAAATTAGATAAGCATAGCTATTACGTTAATACGAAGCTAATGTAGCTCCTTATTTAATGATTACACAAATAGGCTCCCTGACTCAAGATAATGGATACTGTATTTGCATTATTACTATGCTATATTAAAAGGATACCTGTAAATTTACAATTCTTCCTCCCAAAGAAATTAACATACTCATATAAAATCTATAGTACTGTACATTCTCAGGTGAGAAAGCCAGGCATCACCTACATGATCTCTCATGGGGGCCTCCTGCACCTCTCGAGCCAGGTCTTGTAGAAGGTAGAATCAGAAGCTGTGCTTCTCATGCAACACATCAGCTCAGGGCTGGACAGAATGAGGGTACTTGGAGGCTTGCATCCGTTTTCTCTCGGGAAAGGCCCCTCGCTAATCATTTTAAAACATTTTTGTTCCTGTCTCCCCTATGCCTTCCCTTCCTTCACATTTGTTTCTTCCTGTGGGTTTATGAGCACCATCCTCACTGGATGGCATTTCAGAAGTCTCACCCAGTGCTTATTTCAGTCTCTTGTTACATAGCCTAGGGAAGCAGGTCAATATCATGATTAATATTTCCTGGAAAAACGAGGAAGAATAAAGCTCCGAGGAACTCATTTAGGGTTGTTCCAGCCAGTATGCAGGGTCTTCAAGTGCTCTGATAATAGCTGAGGCCACTTGACTGAACACCTCTTCCCAGCCTACCTTCTCTCAAGCCTGTCAGAAAATTATCCCCTTTATCAATTAATTAAAAATCGTAGACTCTGGAGCCAGGCCAATTTGGGTAGGAAATCCTAATTGTGACACATTTGGCTGTATGATCACGGGCTAATTTCTTCATCCCTTTGAACGTGCATTTCTCCATTTACACAGAGATGGAAATCCTGATCTCACAAGGTCATTTGAAATGATTCATAAAGATCTCCTATTATGGTGCCTGGTACACTGCAGACTGCCCAGTCAAAGGAACCTTCTTGGCTGGTGCATTTCTTTGGTTATTTATTTTTCATGGAAGTAGTTTGAGTGTACCTTCTGTCTGCTTTCCTTGGAGGAAAGCAGAAAAACAGACATATTGTGTTGAGAGTGATGCTTAATGTTAACGATGAAAGGGTCAAAAGCAGGTGAAAGGGGTGATGAAAATTATGATAAACCGCTTTGTCTTTGTCCCTGGCCACTCTCTCTTACATAAATGCCATTCCAGTGATTTGTTATACAAAATGATATCTTCATGGGTGTAATGGCTTGAAATAAAAAGGGAGAAACTTAATATTGTACTGAGAAATCAAAATGATGGATTGTTTTATTTTATTTTTTCATTTAAAAAAATGAATTCCTCCTGCTCAGAAACAGCGAAGACCCGCCTGGCTTTTCCTGGAGAATGTGTTGATGTGTAACCATTTCCGCTGGTGCGGTTTTTAAGCTTAAACTGCAGGGGATGTCATGTGTTGCCGTAATTGCCATGGAAACTATTGTTGGCGAATGAATAGAGAGGTTTTAAATCCTTGGTAATGAGCCTGAGAAACTAAGCAGGTCTTCAAGTTTAACTTGTTTGGAAGTGGTTCGTATTTCACACAGAGGCTTTGGAGGCTAAAGGTGGGAGGGAAAGAATGGGAGAGAGGATTTTTAAAAAATGCAAATAAAATAACCAAACGTCGTGTTACCCTTCTACTTGCACTTTTTAATTAAAAAAAGAAAGCACCAAAGATACATAGCATCCAGCCTCCAGTGTGAACAACACTCTTTCCTGCTGAGCAAAGTGTAACTTTGATACATTTCCATTTAAATCAACACTTCCACTGCATCTCTCACAAGCCCCAACAAGTGAGAATGTCAAATTTTTTAAGGCAATTAATTATGAGACTTATTTTGATTACGAGATCCTTGAAGGTTGGGGCTGAGTTGTGTTACCATTGTGTGACTCTAGGCTTATAGAACACACATTCAGAAGAATGTACCTTCACAAGACACACTGTCTCGGGGTTCTCACATTTGAAGGGTGATATGAGAATGGTCAGTGAGTGCAAGAATCTCACATTGGTATCAGCAATTTCTTAGGATCGCTTTTCTTTTCTTTACACACATCTATGATTCTTCCTCTCTGCCACCCCACCATTATAGACTGGCTAGGTGCCCTCTGGAAGGAGTAAGGGGGGCAGCAGCTGGGGAAGAGACGAGGAACAAAGAGTAAACATGAGAAGGATAACCATTTCCCCTCACAATGTCCATGAGACTCCTATCCGGCTCTTTCCTTCAGCGCTATGGCGTACGTAGCGGAGTTTTGGGGATAGAGGCTGCTGCCTCCTGAACATTCAGTGGGTAAGTTTGTCATTCCCCAGTAAAGAGAAGAAAGTGAGGAAGAGGGGCCTGAGGAAGGCGTGTCTATACTGCTTCCTCTCTTCTCTGTTCCAAGATGCTTGAGGAACCAGCTGTTGCTCTGTGGAATGTGTGAGAAGCTGGTTCTTGGCTACAAGGTTCATGGTGGGCAGGCGTGACTGAGATGTAAGGTTCTTATCTGCTCTAGGAATGTGAAGAAAAGAATAAAGGAAAGAGAAACAAAAGGAAAGATAAGAAAGAAAAAGAACTGGACGGGAAACTCGAGGAGTGAAAGCCTGATTGAGAGCCTCTCATTTTCGAGCGCCTACCTCCCTGAATTCCCGGACAGGTGCAGTGTGCCTGGGTGTGGGTCCTGCATCTACCATTATTCCAGGCAAACCGCTGAACTTCTTTATGCTTCAGGTTTGTCCTACGTGAAAAGAAATGATAGCGCCAGAGATTTATTGGAAAGATTAATAGGATAATATATGTAAATTTTCTAAAACTCCTAAAACATAGTGGATGATCGATACAAGAAAGGGATTAGGATTATTTATGCTACATTTCACAAAACTGCCAGTCTTGTTCTTCCCCAAGCTGGAAACCCAGGCCTGCTGTGGACGTCATAATTGGCAATTTTATACTGGGAATCTGCTCTCCCTTCTTCACGAGGGGTTGAGGGAGATGGACAGAAAATTGATGCCAGAAGGTAAGGGTGTGGCTTCAGTGCTACCGTGAAGCGATTACAGCTGGAAATCCAGCAATTCTAAAACCCTGCCCTGCTAATAACATCTCTCATCTGCGGAGGTTCCCAAGGGAAATTCTAGGCAGTGAACAGCGATGCTGACTGGTTGTGTTGGTGGGTTTAGAGCCCACCGATAGAGGCTACAATTGGAGCACATTTAGATTTTTCCTGTAGACTTTAATCTTGAGATTGCATCACTCCCAACCTAGTCTCCTTAAGGAATGAGGTCAAGGAGAAGGTGGTAGCCAAGCAGTTATAACTGTAGCCATGATGCCACCTTCCCAGGGATGCTGTTCTCATGTAGCCTGTTTTAGGTGAGGAAGAGGGGCCTGAGGAATCTCTGTATTTTTTAAAATCATGTTTATTGAGGATGACTCACAACCAAAATGTAAATTTGAAGAAAGGGGATTTCAGCCTGTTGCTCACTGCTTTGTGTCAGTAACTAAAATGGTGGCTAAGATAGAGAAGGCACTCAACATGGTTTGTTGAGTGAAATACAGTAGGCCCTAGCTTACAAACTCAGTTCATTCATGAGGGCTGCTTGTAACTCAAGTTGGTCAATCGAAGGCTCAGGCTCCTCTGCACAGTCTTCAAAGTCTCTCTCCTGTGTACAGACAGATCTCAGTGTCCTTAGAGAGACAATGGCCCAGGGTTTCTCAATCAACTCCACAGTGTTCCTCTGGAACAGGCATAAATCAAATGCAGGCATCTGAACACATACATACTCAGTGTTGTTTGAAACCTAGAATTTATATTTTCACATTGCCACAGTATTGTGCGTGGCCCTTGAGACACAATGAACAACACAGTATTATGTCTACCTATTTTTCCTTTGGGGGAAAAAACAAGGAGACACACATATCTCGAAAATAATAAAGTCAAAATACAATTCCCTTTTCTTGATGGTTACAGGCTACTATTAAGTGACAGCTATTCTTGGACATTGATCTGAGTTTCAGGAAAGCTATCCAGAATTGTGACAGATGCAATCATAGAGTGAAATTTGCATGGCACTGAGCCCTCCCCCATGATTTTCTTCTTATCTCGGTCCATATTCAATATACTTTAGGCAAGCCAGTTGAAAACCCTGTGTACTTTGGCTTTGTAGTGTAACTTATGGAAGCATAGAGAGCAAAATTTCTGAATAAAATCTAAAGTGATTTTTTAATGGTAAATTTTCATTCTGTAACTGTTTCAGGGCAAGTGCTTACACTCCTAGAGTTGCTTGTCAAGCATCACGGCTAAGGCTCAGGAGGACATTATCACAAGATCATGGCTAAGGCTGGGGAGGGAGTGCAGCTGGCAACAGGGAATGGGCCATGCTTGGGCAAAAGCAATCGGGCTTTGCTCATTTGCTTTTCAGGTCATTGACATAAATTCTACCTGGGAATTCTCAGGCCACTTAAATGAGTTAGAGACTTTACCGTTTGTAAGTAACAAAGAGGTAAGGGTACCTTGTCAGTAACATTTTACTTGTATTTGTAGGACCCTCCCTTCCACTGGCATCAGGGTGTTTCTACTGTGTGTTAGAACAACGGACACTACATGAGCACATATGGTGACTCCAATGGCAAAATCAGTCCCTTCTCACCCACCCGTCTCCATGTCTGCCATGTTAATACAAAACAAGACAATTGGTATTATTAGTTTTGAACAGGTAGTATAAAAATCAGACACTTGCAAAGTATTTTACCTACAGTATCTTAAATCCTTAGACTGTCCGGTGGGTATTTTGATAAGGAAATTATGACTCAGAGAGTTTAACAACTTGCCCTTGGTTACATGGATAGTATGAAAACAGAGTTCTCTGACTAAAAGAAAATTTAATTTTATTTTGCTACACTTTGTGATTTTTTTGAAGAAACACTGAATTCCCCAAATCACCAAAGACATGGGCTGGGCATGTTTAATATTGGTGGGAAAGGATTTGAATTTCATGCTACTTAGTAGAGTTTGTTGTAAGCCAGGTGATTGATTATTTCTACTTCCCCCATTTGTGCTTAGTTTTCTAGGAGCCACATTAAAACATGAAAAAGAAAGTTAAATTAATTTTGGTAGTATATTCAGTTATTAATATATCTAAAATATTGAAACTTCAAAATATAATCAATACCAAAATAAGTAGTAAAATATTTTATATTATTTTGCCCCATGTTTTGAAATAAAGTATGGGCTTTACACTTATAGTACCCGTCAATTAACAACCAGATTTGTTTAATGTACTTACTCATCTAAGGTGGCCAATAGCAATCACCTTGATGGTGTTGAATAAACCTTCAACGTCAAAAGGTGAGGTGGCCCCCGGCACAGAGATGTGGCATGTTCTCAATTAATATTTGGGAAGTGAATAATTTCTGTGTGAATGAATGAGCAAATGAAGTAAAAACTGATACAAAATTAGAAAATGGAAACTTATATGATTAGTGTCATGCTCCATGAAAAGTATAGTGTGAAGATTATTTATCATGGTTTTACTTGGCACTTAAATACTATAAGTTGCTGTACAGTCATATAGCAAAATACACACACACACACACACACACACATATACACACAGACACACAACATATAGATCCATTTGTCCCTCCGTTGGTCTATCCAAAAGATTATGCATAGACACATAAAATTCTGAGAGTCTGAAAACCCTAGGATCTGGTCAACTCTGGAGAGCCAGGTAAGACTGTCCATATAGTATATAATGTACTTATCGGCATAGGTTACTGAATTTCACTTTAAAATCTTGAGTTGATGGTGTGCACAAGATGGTAGAGTTAGTGTGTGTCCACTCATGTGCATATGAAGAACTGGACAGGTTGCAGAATTTAATGTGTTTAATGAATTACACAGTTCACAGTGTGCTGTATACCAGCAATGTAGTCTATTTGTAAAAGCCACAACCTGGGTCATTCATAATACAAATTCCTAGTGTATACATATTATTTACAACAAGGAAGTCCAATTTTGTTTCATGGTAGAATTACCCTTGTGTATAAAATGGATCCTAGCTCTGACAAACATAATTTGAGTTCAGCTTCTTTACTTCTTATTTCAGTATATGAGACATGTATTTGCCAATGATTTGCAGATTTTATAGACACTATTTTTTTTTTTTTTTTTTGTAAATGGCATTCAGTGCAGAAGGAGGACTGAAGAGCAATCGTAGCTCGGAATAGACTTTGGGAGGACATTATTTTAAATGTACCGTGGAAAAGTAAAGAAAAACAGAATGGATTTTCTGGTCTCTTCTCTTAGCGATGCAACTTTATAGTGATCCCACTTGATGTTTCTCTTTTAGTAGTCCAGTTCTTAATATCTTTGTGGTGTGACTTACCCAACCTTTGGGTGACACTCTTCAATAAATCTGTAAAACAGTGATGCCCCTCTATGGCTTGTCCTTGGCAACTTTTTGAAGCAAGTTAATCTTTAGTATATTTCATTTCTGTTTTTCTAACCCCTTCGTTACTTGACCTTCTTGTAGTTTTTTCTAATGCTCTTGTACCCCAACTCCACAATCGATTTCTTTTCTTGTACTAAATACATATATTCTGCTCTCTAGGGTAAAATCTGTCATATGTATAATTGAATTTGTAAAGTGTTCCAGGACTATTCGTGTCTTAAGCCTTATATGTCATTGTGGAAGGAAACAAAATGAATTTTTTAGGCATTGCTAAGTGGTTGGAAGAAATGCATTTCTTCACTTAATCGACTTTGAGAATTGTACATGATAAGGTCAAAGCAGGGATACAGAGGGAACTTAACTCAGGGAAATATTTTCATAAGGGGTGAAAGAGCTGAGAAGCCAAAAGGAGGATGAGATAACTCAGAGATGGAAGGATCCCAGGGAAAAGTAGCGTCCCTGGAACCATTAGCCAAGGCCACCAGAGGAAAGCAAACTGTCAGGAAGAGACAGAGCCCCTGAGGACAGAGCCAGTGTTGGATACTGCCTGAGACAAGGTGAGAGAGCTGGCCCCTCTCTCTTTGTCCTGCTCTCTTCTGTCTTTGCAGCGCCTCCCTATGGCTACAGACAGCTGGAAGCAGCCTAGAGAGCAAAGGTCTCATAGTGCCAATCTCTGCAGTTGGAGTAGAAAAGAAATGAGCAGAACTGGGAGCAGACAGGCAGAGGGCCGTAGGAAGCACGTGCACTCTGCTGGGTAGGGCAGCTTCCCTGGGTGCCCCATGGAGATCTAGGGTGCCAACTCTGAAATGGGCCATGCACACACATCGGCACATGATTTTTTTTATGTGTTGAGTCTAATAATTTCTATGAATTCCCTTTCCTTTATCCCCAGTATCTAACCTACTGCTAAATCCTGCTGACATGAATGACTCAACAACTCTTGAATCTATCCACATTGCTCGTGCCGTCGTTACCATTCTAGTCCAAGTTATCGCCATTTCTACTTGTGCTATGCAGTGACTCCACTCCACAACTATCTAACTCTGTTTTGTCCAGTTTCCAGTTTAATCCTCCACCCAGAGCCCAGACATCCTTCTCCCATAACTTCAGTCAAGCTGCCAGAAAAAGCTGGTTCTTTCACAGTGTTCCTCTTGTGTTGGAGATAATGACAGCTCTTACCAGGGGTGGCAAGGCCCTGGTCTGGCGCCTACTGACTTCTCCAACCTCAGCTGCCCATGGTGCTTGCCTGAAGTCTTTCTGCTCAAGCACAGTGACCTCCTTTGGGCTTTGAACCTGTCTCAATTGTCTCCTGCCACAGGGCCCCTGCTCCTACTGCCCTTCTGCCCTCAGTGCATTTTCCTCTAGCCTTCAGCTCATCACTCCTGTCCTGACTAGTCATCACTGCTTCAGGGCAGTTCTCTTTGATTTGCCTAACTAGGTCATCCTTTCACACTGACCCAAAAAAGCAGATCTCTCCTTTTTTGTCTTTCTTTGTGTTGCTGTCACTGTCTCTCTGTCTGTCTTTCTGCCTGTCTCTGTCTGTCTCTGCTCTCTGTCTCTTTTTCTGTTTCTCTGTATCTCTCTGTCTCTGTCTTTGTCTCTCTCACTCTCTCTGTCTGCCTCTGTCTCTGGCACTGAAGGTGTTACGGACGGAACCGAGTGCACTAAAGTTCATATGTTGAAACTCTAGCCCCCTGTGTGATGATACTTGGTGCTAGGGCTTTTAGGGGATGGGGGGCTTTGATGAGGTCAGGAAAGGGGAGGTTTCTCAGTGGGATTATTGCTCTTATAACAAGAGATGCCAGAGAGCTTGCTATCCTCTCCAGCCCCACCAGATGAAGCCACAGCAAGAAGAAAGAGATCCCTGACTGGAAAGTCACCCCGATGGCACATGGTGACCTTTAATGGTGTGAAATGAATGTCTGTTGTTTCAGCCACATAGCCTGTCACATTTGGCTATGGTGTCCCTAGCAGACGAAGAAAGCCAGAATTAAGGAATAGACAACATCATAAAGGACCAGGCAGACCAGAAAGCCAAATGCTCCCCAGAGGATCTCTCTGGTCTCTGATTCACTCAATGTGAAACATCTTTTTCTCTTTTCTTTCATTATGCAGGTTGAGAATCTGCCACCTCTAAAAACACTTAGAAGACTCATTCGAGGACAGAATGAACTGTTTTATTTCCTGGTCGGAAGTATTTTTCCACTTTATCCATCCTGGCATTGTGGGTGTGAGTTTAAACCTGGAAATAGGATCCGCCTTCAGGTGGCATTGAAGGGCAGGCATTCAGGTTTTGTCCTTGAGAGAACAAATCTCTCAGGCAAATCTCCATTTATTTTCTGCTAGTTTGCATCAGGAAAAGCTGCAGACAAGAAGGGTGCTCTGCATTTGTTTCACATCTACACATTGCCTTTCTTTACTTCAAATTAAAAAAAATTATTTTCCTCTCCATTCATTGCTAGGTTACATTTTCTGCAACAATAGGTTGCCATTTCCTTTCTCCTCTCCCACTCTAGCATTTTCTCAACCCAAGCACTTGCCTCCATGAAGCACTGTTTTACAGTTTGGAGAGGCATGTGTCTCTCCCCGGCGGACTTTCATTTGCACCGATCAACAACAACCACAAAAGCCTCGTGTCAGAGATACAAGGCAACTGCTTTGTCTGAAGCCCCTCACTCCTCTTTGTTTCCTGCCAATGCTCACTGTGCATTATGCTCCACGTGCTGCCCTCCATGGCTCTGCAGATGTGAAACTTTAAATGTAGGGTATTTAAAAATAATAAGGAAAAAATACTCTGAAATTTGCAGAGCTTTGTAGTCAAGCAGCATGCAACTCCTTAAAAAGCTATGTTTATCAAGAGTTCAGATGGTTCACTTGTGGTTGATTAGCGAGATCTGGGTGACAGAAAGAAGGGACTCAAAGGGGAGAGAAGTTAAATACTGACATGAAAATCAACTCTCCTGGACATGCTCTTATTCAGAGGAAACACATTAAGCTGTGGGGGAAGCTAGGATCTCCCGCTGATTAAGGTTCATGGTCCAGTGCAGGCCCTAGGACATTCACAGGCCCAAGCCAAAGAAAGGAATTAAAATCAGTAGGGTTGGTAGAATTTCTCCTACATTCTAGGTACTAGGTATGATTAGTTCACTGGCTTGTCTTGGTGAGCCCTTATAAAGATCCCGCAAAATGGTGACATTGGCTTTTGCTTCTCCAATGGATACTTGGGCAGAACCTTCACGGCCCAGGCTCTCAATCCTCCAGCTGCTGTGCTGCAGGCTCACAGTAGAGTCAAGCTCTGGGAATCTCATCCACCTGAGGGAGCTCTCCTGCCGCAGGGATATGCCACCTTCTCCCCCTGGGGTATTTGTCCCTGCCTTGATCAGGGCAGCTCTCATGACCTTTCCTACTTCCTCATCAGGGAGGCCTGTTGAGGTGGCATCTCTTTTGAGCTTCTCCCATTACCCAATTGAGCTTTCTTCACTCCTTTATTGGTTTTGTGAGCCGTTGTCTGCCCCTTCCCAACAATGAAAATAGCCATGTTAGAATCTGTTTCCCTGAGGAATTTGCCTATTATGGGCTGAATCGTGTTCTCTCCAAAATGATATGTTTAAGGCTCAGTCTAAGTATTTCAAGTGTGACAGTATTTGGAGCTAAAATCTTTAAATTAAAATGAGGTCTTTGGGTGGGCTAGAATCCAGAGGACTAGTTTCCTTTTAAGAAGAGATTAGGACAGAGACGCACACAGAGGAAAGACCACATGAGGACACAGAAAGAAGGTGGCTATCTGTAGGGTCAATGAGAAAGGGCTAAGAGCAAACCAGCCCTGCTGATATCTTAATCTAAGACTTCTAGCCTTAAGAAATATGAGAAAATAAATCTCCACTGTTTAACAATCCAGACTGTAGCATTTTGCTATTGTAGTATTAGCAAACTATACCACGCAGGACACCTTAGCTGTCTATAACCATTTTACTAATAAGAAACCAAGGGTCAGAGAAAGTAATAGCTGGCCTAAGGTGTCAGAGCCAGATAGGTAACACAAGAAGAGTGATCCCAACTTTGTATCTTTTTACTAATGAGAGAAAGCTTGAACTTGCTATTATTACCTCCTCAGCTCTTTGCAGCCAATATTAACCCTCACTCCCAATATCAAGAACTAAATTAAAACTCACTGTCATTCACCCTGAGTAGGATGAAGACTCCTTTTTTTTTTTTTCCTGTATCAGGGATTGCACTCCAGACCTTACACTTGTGAGTCGCGCACAGTGCCACTGAGCTAAATCCCGGTCCTCTATGAAGGCTCCTTCTAATTGGAGTTAGTCAAAAGGAACCAGCAAGAAAGAAAGTGCTGTTTTTTTTTTTTTTGTACTACTAATCATTAAAAATAGCATGATCTTTCCACTCCAATCATACATGTAAAATTCAAGTCAATATGCATATGAGAAATAATTATGGGATTTAAAATATACTTTTGTTTATAAAAATATAACCTTAAAACCAAGCTCAAGAAAGAGATGAAGAAAACCTTGATGGATTTTCTAAGAAATATGAGATCACAACCTAATCTTAGCCAACAGGAAATTATTGATCCATCTAGGAAGACAAACCTATATTTAATTTTTAAAATACTATGATTCCCATAACCATAAAATAACAATATCATCAGATTGAGCCTTCAAATCTCAAAAAAATGTCAAATGTATCCAATGTTTTCTACTGTTAGGATATTTATTAGAATATATTCATAACTAAAACAAAAATAAAGCCTCCTTAGAATGATTTAAAGGTCCATCTCTTCACCATTCTTTACGCTCTACCCCGAAAGGTTATCTCTGTGTTTAAGGGTATAACGTGGAAATCTCCAAACAGGACTGACAGATCCCCTCCAAGAGAATAACACAGAAAGTAGCACATGCTTGCAGTGGTAATTATAAGGAGGGGAGAGGAGAATGAATGATTTAGGACTGTGTGCTAGGGTCGGGAGACACTTTAGAGGGCCTCTAGTCCACTCCTTTCATTTAATGGATGAAGATTGTGAAGTCCAGAAGCTTCGAACGGTGTGTCCAGAGCCAGATGCTGCTTAGTGCTGAAGCCCAGACTGGAAGCCCCAGTTGATCTAGCAGGGTTCTTTCCCCTATGACTTCCCGCTTTTTTCTGCCAAAGAAGCTGAGCTGCAAATGTCTACTACACTAAGGGAATATGAACAAAATTTTCTTTCTTTATTTTCTTTTTTTTAAAGAGCCCTACCTTTTCAGAGTGGTATTCATTCCTGCATAACCTAAGTGATATTTATCTGCGCATGATGCTTGTGTTCTAGGTCATGATAAAATGCTAGCTCTTAAAGGATAGGGTAAGAGATGTTATATATAGAAAAATAAATGAGGACGATAAAAGGGCCAATCATTTTACCTATTTATGAATCTTCTTCAGAAGAACTTATTGCTGAGGTGAAAAGAAGGCAATGCCCAGTGTCTAAGGTCACGCCCACTCTTTGGTGTTCTAAGAACAAGGGCGACGGTAATTGGTGGGAGAGAGGACGGGCCGCGGTGATATTCCCACGGAGATGAAGCAGCTCACAAATGAATAGGTGGCCCTGGTAACAACAGAGGCTCCTCCTCGATCTAAGAATGATAAATTGCATATTAAAATACTGAGATATCGTATAAGGGTTAGGAATTCTTGTGTCTGTGCTTTGCTTCTGGGTATCCTACGATAACCATTGGCGAGGCCATCCAGTATCCGTCCTTTGCTCACTCCTTCACTCAAAAAACCAGGGGAAAGAAAATCTCCTACTATCCAAAAGGTATCTCTGCTAGCTGTGGGACTGATTAGGGAAATGACTGGATAGTGTGGCAATCCCATCAGCAGCTGGGCTGTCAGGTAGCTTGGAGGTGCATCTGCAGCCTGGGTGAAGCAATGAGGAGCTTATCATGGGGAATTTCTTCATAGCCCAGTATTTGTGAGGGGCCGTGATTTCCTCTCCAGTACATTTTCATTCATTGGCGGTTCCTTGAAAGTTAAGTTTTAAGGAAACGTAAAGAGGAAAAAGTCCATGAGGATCTTGTCCCGGTATCTTTTGGGATATGGTATAAAGTGTTCCTTCGTGACCCAAGTCAGAAAAATAACCAACTACAATATACACGTCTGTTCTAAAGGTTGTACACTTCACCAGAGAGTACTTATGATATACAGTTGTCTGAATAGGATGGATCATTATCCTCTTGGACATAGCCACATCGAGTAGAGGTAGCACACAATTTTACTAACCAAACCACCTAGGGACAATTTACTTGTGATGTGATTATTTTCTTTAAAACTACAAGGCTGGTCTACTTGATTGGCCAACCTCAAACTCACCAACAACTGTGAACCAACCCTCTACTGATCAAAATCAACCCAAATCAAAATGAGCTCTTGAAAAGAACACCCTGAACTGCAAACAAAAGCATGTGCCAAGCAATTTATAGACCCTTTATAAAAATTCTGTGGGTTTAACGAGCGATACAGAAATTATTTGGTAATGACTGCTGCATTATCCTGCCATTTGAATGCACATAACCCTCACTGCGTGGCTAGCTGTAGGTTTTAGTGTTTTTTATTACAGATAAGTGAGGATATATAGCCTCAGTACTTCTAAAGCTATTTTGAATGGATTATTGGTGCCGGGTGCCTTAGATAGGAATAAATTTTGAAAAGTGCTCATCAAATTCCTTCCCTTGATTGTTATCAGCGACATTCTATATCCTGTGGGGTTTCAGCACGAGGCTGTTCTCTGAACCTCTCCCTGGATCGTTACCTTTCTCTGGGAATGAAGCCAAAATTGCATATACATCACCTCCTCTGAGGTATTATGTGCGGCTCAGTGCTTTTAACCGTAGGTGTGGCCTCAGATATCCTCATCACTGAAAGCTGCTTCTACCAGAACCTAGGCATCGCTCCTATTATTTCTCAGTGTACACGAAATGTCTCTTGGAGTGGCATTGTTACCTTACTCATTTAAAAAGTGTTGAATTTCTTTGTTTACTTTTTTTAAAAGTCACCTTCTATTTGAAAATTAACTTTCTTAACATAAAAAGATAACTATATACACACACATCATGTAATACATGCCGTGACATATATTCTAGAAGTATATATTATCTATCATTTTATTTATGGCTTGGTGTGTGTGAGTTTTCTAGAATAATGCAGGGGGTGGTTGATGGATTGTCAATATGTGTGGGATCTTTTTCGTTAATTAAAATATTCTTTTCCTTGCCTAGGAAATGTACGTGGTGCCATTTCTTTTGAAGTGGGCCTTGTTTGAGTTTCTTTTGATCGTAGGCAGAAATCCAGTTAATCCGGTCAGGGGATTTCTGGCCATACTAGATTGAGTGGAATGTTTATGGCTAAGAATAATTGCTGTAACCTGAGCTGAGATGTTTAACTGCAACACACACATATACAACTGCGTACACATATCTCTGTTAAGCACGACTGGCTTTTAAAATAAATTACAAAACAATAGTGTAAGTCAGAAGTGGGCATCTTTATGTTAAAAATTGAAAGTGTAATCTTACAGGTTTTATTGTGAACTCTCCTTTTATTTATCAAGTGTTTAAGAAGAGCCAAGGATTTGCGTGGGCTGATTGCTCAGCTCTGTATCAAAGAAAAACAGAAAATCTATTGAGATATGTGTGTTATCGTGATTAGGAATCCAAGCACTTCAGGCTGAAGAATCTTAAAATGACTCTGGACAAAAATATTTTCTTTTTTATATAGAAATGTAGGCAATCATTCTAGGGTTCCAGAAAGACTACTGGTTTTACTTTGCTACTTTTCATTATCAGGATACTAAGTCAGGGAATGATTTTTTCATATGCTCTTAGCAGGGATGTGTAGCCTGGTTCCATTTATTGCCAATGAGCACTTACTTACTCTTCCTTTTCTGTTAGGTGTCTGGCTTCCTGAGGGAAAGTGCTTTCCTTCAGCTTCATCATCATGGTTTATGGTGAGAAGGTAGTGGCCGTATTGCCAACAATGTCTTTCAGAGAAGATGTATTGGTCAGCTTACTGCTGCTGAGACAAAACACCTGACATCTGCAATTTAAAGGAGTAGAGTTTTTTTCAGCTCCTGGTTTCAGAAGTTTCACATGGTCAGCTGACTATGAGCCAGAAACATTATGGAAGACAGTCAAAATGGAGGAAAGCAGTTCATTTCATGGAAGGGGGGGAGAGAGAGGGGGAGAAAGAGAGAGAGAGAGAGAGAGAGAGAGAGAGAGAGAGAGAGGGAGAGAAAACATTTCTCTTGCTCAGGCAAGCTACGCGCAGGCAACTTCAATAATAATATTTTGCATAGGTTCACTGGCCATTTGTGCTAATTCTTTTAAGAAATGTCTGTTTAACTCAGAGAGAGAGAGAGAGAGAGAGAGAGAGAGAGAGAGAGAGAGAGAGAGAGAGAGAGAGAAGCAGAGAGGAAGAGGTGAGGTAAGGGCATGGCCAGATATAGTCCCCAAAGTCATACCCTCATGACCCTCCCAGACACTCAAAAGTGTGCTTTGCTAATATCTTAGGTGTCTCTCTAGCCAATCAAGTTAACAAGCACAGATGTCTTAAAAATTTTAGACATTCTTTTCTTCCTCTTCCACTAGTGAGTGGAAGTATAATGAATGAGTATATCCAGCCATCATCTTAGCGTATAAAACTGGTCCAATTATACCGATAGCTTTATACCTGAAATATTTTTCTTTTATTTAAAGCATTTTGTTGTAGTCAGGATTTTGTGAGGGAAATGGATTTATTACAGGACACATCATTTATAGGATTATTTTACACTAGTCATCCAAAAAGTCAAATGCAGAAGAATGTAAGAGATCTGGCTGCACACTAGAGACCCAAAGAATCCAGCCAAGGGCATGGATCCCACAGAAATGTCCTGCACAAATCCAGCTGAAGGCCTAGAGTCCAAGGCAAAGTCCCACTCTTGTCCGTGTCAAGGGTCTACACTCAGAAGGCCCGAAGGCCAGTGGTGGAAGTTAGAAAGTCTTCACTGAAGCAGTGCAGAATTTGAGCCACCAAACTGAGGGATCTACACTGGAACCAGGAAGCTACACTCACGGTGAAGACCGGAGCTCCCCTAACAGAACAGCAGCCGTTCCCAGGGACAGTGAGGACCCGAGCTCCTCCTCTGACGGGAACAGCCAAGTGCGTATCAGAAAAAGCAACCATAGCAAACTTCTCCTAGGAAAGTCAACAGCCCCTCATTTTCCCTTCCAGATCTCTTTTTAGGCCATTGGCAATAATCCTCAGGCGGGTCTTCCTTGCTCAGACCATGCTGATTCAGTTCAGCTGGCTGTTCCAAGTCGCTCGTTAGTTCACTGGTCAGACATTTGTTATGTTTTAAACAAATGTCACACATGTATCACCTATGGAGCTATACTGTTACTTGCACCGAAGCCCAAAGAGAAGTCTTTTACTTCAAGTAACTCCTCCAAGTAGTAACTGACCAGGTCAGCACCCAGGTCCACTGAACTGCACACTCTCCTTGCTATGTTCTCCCAGTTCTCCAGAGACCATTTCTCTGGTCCCAAAGGCACCCGCCAGCCTAAATTCGTGAGTTAGTGACTTTGGTCAAATAGTCCATTTCTTTCATTTTACTGATGGTGCCAATGAGGAATTTTCCTCTGTGTGTGTGCTCACTTGCCCCCAAAGGAATTGCTATTTCAATTTTCACACTATTCACTAGTACTTGTTGCACGAGAAAGATAAAAGAATGCCAGCATCCCTTTAATCCAGTGTCCTATACCTTTCACATCTTTGGATCACCCACGTATAGTTGTGCCTACATAATTGATTTACGTCCCCCAAAGTGAGCATTTTCATATTAACTGCCTGTTCGAATGAGGCAATAAAATCACAGCAAGTGGCATATCTCATTAGGGGCTCACGTGTTTCTCAAGGCAAAACTCACTGGATGCTTAGTATTGAATTTGTGTATCATTCTCCAAAGCCAATGAAAAATGGCTTCTCACACACACACACACACACACACAAAGGCTATGAGGTTCTCTGAAGGGTCAGAGGAGTTATAGTCTGTGGCTTTTATCATCATGGGCACTGGGCTGAAGCAGGAGAGACTGTACTGGCCAGCTGTGTAGATTACATTTGACTTTCTCTGGTATGTGTTTGGTCTTCTTACAAACAGAACCATCTGTTAGCACCATGAATGGTCATAGGGCTCTGTGCAGTTCACAAGTTGCTGAGCGGAGAGACATTCCATATGAGCAAGCAGGTGGCCAGGTTGTAACTTAAAGGACAATTCGGGGCATGTGTTTTTTTTAGTTTAGAGACAAGAGAAATGATCAAAGAATATTCTCCCCTCCGTCTTTTCCAGAAATGGCCTTAGTGAGGCTTTAATGTTTGCTCTAGGGTATGACTAGGGATGAGACCAACAGTTTGTCTGCCTCTTGGATCTCTACAACTAGAAAAATTGTAAGTAGCATAGAAGGGATCAGCAGTAGGGAGCACAACAGGCATCTACAGACATATGTTTGCCAGAAACTAAGTCTTCAACCTAATCCACAAGCCTGCTTCAGGGAAAGAATGCTTCAGGTGCTGCTGAATGATGCTAAAGGATGCCTCTTCCCCAGCGACTGAACACACAAACCAACAATGGACAGACCATATATAAAAACAGAGTGCTGACCCACAATCTGCAGCCAGCCCTGGAGACCCACTCATGATCTATAGACTCCAGTTATTAATAAGTAAGATTTTTCGGGAAAATGGACTACTAACTCTCATAACAATCCAGGGAGCTAACCAAGAACCCCTATAACAATCTGTCCAAAATGACCAGGACTGGACTAATAGTGGACATCATCCTTAATTTTTGGCCCTGCTTCTAATTTAGGAAAACACCTGAGAAAGCCAAATATATGCTTTTAACCACCTAGGATGTTCCCCTTCTAGTTAACCAACCTAAAACTTCCTCCTGTCAATAGCCTCCATTCAGGGCATACCTGAAGCCTTTTCCGTATTCCGGAATGAAGCTTTCTCCTTCCTCTGCCTGCCAGTGAGTATCTTACAAAATGCAAGAGATGGCACCTGACTCTCTTGCTGTAGCAAGATTTGAATAGGTAGCCTTTGTGTTGGTTTGGGCAGTCTTTATTTCTGCACGGCTCAATGTTCTTTTCCTCCATCACTTCACATAGGCGTTAAGTATATAGGACCAAGCTTGCTTACCTTTGATTAGAGGCACAACACTTACATGGCATGGCCTCTGATGAGTTATTTAATCCTTTATGGCTCCATTCCCTCATCTGTAAAATGGGGATAACTGATTTGCCACATAAATATAAGACACAGATGACTCAATATCCATCAAAGTGCTTAGAATACTGTTCTATCTAGCATGTTGATGGTAGCTATTTTTAAGTCTTGCTATAATGAAGTTTTTTGCTCATACCCCTTCCTTTGGCCTGTGTTATCAGTTGTAAAGCCTATGTATTGTAAATCTCTTTGGGAAACATAGGATTTAAAACAGACATTGTTCACAATGTAGCATGAATCTGTATTTATGGTGTTTTACCCTAGGATGATTCCCACAGATGTGACATTAGCAAGCTCTGACAAAGTCTTACATGTGTGGCTCTCCTATGAGTGGTGATCTTATTTTTTGTTTGTTTGTTTTGTTTTTTTGAGACAGGGTCTTGCTATGTAGTTGAGACTGACCTGGAACTCACTATGTAGCCCAGGCTGGTCTGGAACTCACAGCGATTCTCCTGCCTCAGCCTCAGCCTCCCGAGTGCTGGGATTACAGGTGTGCTCTGTTCCCAGCTCTGGGTAGAAATTTCAATGGGCAAGAGAGAAAATGGCAGACACAGAAGGAACACTGCTGGAGCTAGCATGCTACCGGGGCACAGCACTGGATGCAGTTGTAGGAAGACTGCATAAGAATGGAGGATCCCCCAAAATCCATCTTCCTCTTGCAAATCATTTTTCTAGGATTTTCTCAGTGGATATGACCCTAGAAGTGTCATGTGTTTTAATTACTGGTGGACATAGCTGCACTTGGACCATTCCAAGTTTGGGCCAAGAGGGTCCACTTTCCTTCCCTGTGTTCTTTTTGTTAGCCACGAGTCACAATGTGGTGTGAAGCGTGGTCTTCTAGTGGTTTGGAATTTGAAAAGCTCCTTTGCTCTGTCAAAAGGCAAACACAACTGAGATATTTTGCTGGAAAATAGGCTGGCTGTGCGATTGTTCTTGATGACTATTATGAACAGCCCCCTGTGGCAAAAAGTTCCTGAGAGAAGCTTCAGTTTAGATCCCTGAGTGCATCTCTGGGTGTCAGAGATAAGGAAAACATAAGTGGAAAAAGCCAGGAGTTTGCTGTTTTGTCTCCTACTGAACTGCACAGGGTCTTTGGGGCTTTGGTTTGCGGGTAGACGTATGAGGCTGTGTGTGCTGACATGAACACCGCCAGACATTTTCAGGAAGTAAATTGGACTATGACACAGAATTAAAACTTTACCTTGAAATTTCTCTTCACTCAACTGAAGACGGCTGCCTCCAGCAAGAGAAGTCACAAGGCTTTTAATACCAACTCAAAGTCAAGATGCTAGGGTAAAAGGAATTACCTGCCTCTGTTTTTTTTTTTTTTTAAGAGTTTGGGTATAATCATCATCATCATCATCATCGTCGTCGTCGTCATCATCATCATCATCATCATCATCAATGAGGTAGCCAGGAAGTCCAGCTCTATCTTCACTTCCATTGAAATAAGCCGTTCCCCCAAATTTGCTAGAACTCTACCTGGCAGCCTTCTCTGAACACCCAAGGGAAAAGAAATAAAAATTGAGAAGAGATTCCCTTTTGTAGCCTGGCTTATTTTCTTACTTTCTGCTTCAAGTAGCCAAGTCATTTACTCTGAAAGCTTCTGTAACTGAACATGTGTATTTGCTGAGCTATTTCAAATGTGTTGTATTAAGCCTCAGCCTTTTGCGATGATGGACTTTGAACATAGTTCTAATGCCATGGTGGTACAATTTCTAACTGGGAGATGTGCACAGTGCAAGCTAAGTAAAAGCAGTAGCAACATTGCTTAGGAATAAAACATCATCTCTTGAGAGTTGGAATTACAGTTTTCTGTTTAGCTCGGGCAGCCAGATATTGGTGGGCTCTACTCCAGAGGACATGTCCTCCTGCGCTGCGCCTTTGCATCTGTAAAGGGGGGAAGTGCCCTCCCATCCTCTTTTGTTGCAATGGTCATGCATGAGGCCCTAAAAGATGAGTCAGTTTCCAATGAAGTAGAGGGAGGGAGTGTTATGGTTCTTCAGAAGCCACTGAGTGTCTTGCCAAGATCTCAAGCAAGCAAGGGCCAATTTCCATAAAGACTCAGGACATTTTGATTTTATTTGAGTACAGGGTGATAAATATGGGTCTAGGCTCATTCTTCTGTATGCGGACACCCAGGTTTCCCAGCACCATTTTTTAAGTGAGCCATAAAAATGGGTAAATTTCAGTCACTTTGGGAAGATAGATCCACCTTCAGACCAAAATGCTAAGTGAAGTGAACCAGGTGCACAAAGTTGAAGATCAAATGGTTTCCCTTATTTGAGAAACTCAGGGTATAAATAATTTAAAGGACAAAATAAAGGACAGATGATAGGAAGCAGGAGATCTAGGGATGAAGGGAGAGAGAAGGGAAAGTAACAGATTAAAGTGTGATATGTACATGTTCTGACTCCTCAGTGTATATATCCAACATATACCATGAAGATGTATTAAAAAAAAAAAAACCCAGGGCAGAAACTAAATACTTGTCACTAATGCTGATAGACAAGGTTTTGCTAAATCCTCTGACCTGTTTGTCTTTCAGTCCTGGGAACTGAACCCAGATCCTTCACACTGAGTTATGTCCCCAGGGCTTTAAAACATTTTCTTGAGACGAGGTCTCAAATAAGTCCCTGAGTTGTCCAGGCTGGGTTTGAAATTGTGATCCTGCTGCCTCAACTTCCCAGGGTGCTGGGATTATAGACACCCACGCCCCACTCTCTGACCTGTTTAAGACTACGGAAGAGGTGACGTTATTTTTTGTTATTATAGAGGAAAAAATGAGGTCCAGAGTAGTGAAGAAACCTCCGCTAAAGTTGAAAGTTCCTCCATAACCTAGGATTTGTATGTTTAACCAGTTCATCAGTGATTGTTAAGAGTGCTTTTCAGGATGATTCCCAGAAACCTGGAGAGGGCACGAGAAGCCAGCCTTTATAAAACACCTGGGAGATTCTCCTAGGAGTAGTCATCAGATCGCTGAGAGGCAATGTGCTACATGTGACTTTTTTTACTGTGTTGCTGCTACTTATTATATAATTTATGTACTACTTCTTTCTTTAAAAATTGAGGAAGATTAAACAGAGGATGTTACTTTAGTAAAAAGCTTGAGAAAAAAAATGACTGAAAATTAGAACTAGGAAGGAGATCCAAGAACCCTACGTGAAAAGGGCCTTCTTTTTTGTTTAAAGACTGAGCGAAGCACATGGGACCAGTGATGTGTGAGCTGAGTTGTCCAGACTAATGCATGTGCGGCCATCTTATGGGGCAGGGCAGAGGGGACCTGAGGAGGGAAACGAGGAAGGTAACAGGGTGACAACCGAGGGCCGTGGAGGTGTGACTCTCGCTACACCAGAAATTTCTACTAGGATTCCAGGGAGTCCCAGAATTATAAATTCAAAGCCAGCTTCCAGGTCACTGTGAAACGATATGTATTAAGGTAGGCTGTATTTTTATTTTAAAGTTTTCGGGATGTACAGCTTTTAAATATGTGGGCACATGGTAGATGTATGTCTGTTTGTGCCTTTGTTTTTGGTGATGATGGGGACTGAATTCAAGGTGGCATAACCCAGCCATTTAAGAAAACCACCAAAGCCTCATGCGAATGAGGTGGGGCTGTTTTGGAGATGGCTGAATCTGGAGTGAATGATGCTGGGATTAAGGGTATATGATTGCTAAACGACTACACTTGAGTGATCAATTCATCACTACCCTAATCCTGGTAGTTTGAATAAGAAAAAAGGGCATGAAGATGCTGTTAACGTCCCTTGTTGCCTTTGTTACCTTGTGCACACCATTTTGTTTCTCTCCTGTGATATCTGTTTGCCATCCCTGTTTGGGAGCTAGCCAATTATGGACTGGAACCTCTACAAACTGTGAGCTAAATAAACCCTTCCCCTTTGAAAAAAAACAAAAAACTTTTATTTTGAGATAGGGTCTCTCTAAATTGCCCAGTCTTGGCCAAAACTTGTGATCCTCCTGTATAAGCCCCGCAGCATGATTGATTTGCAGCTGTGTGCCACCACTTGGCTTCCCATCGGTGCTCTTACCTCGGGCCTACAAGGCTCAAAATAGCTGTCATCCTGAGGCTCTTCACAATGTTGCATTCATCTTCCTTAACACTACCACAACTTTAAAAAATATCCCTGGCCTTCCTACTTCCCTTACACCTTTAGCCTTTTCACACCAGAGAAACTATTCAGTATTTATACACGTGTGTCTTACTTATTTCACTTAAGAGTATGGCCTCAATATGCATTCATTTTCCTATGAATGACTCTATTTCTCATTCTTTATGGCTGAGTAGTACTCCATTTCATAGAAAAAACCACATCTTCTTTATCCAGTCTCCAGTTGATGGGCAAATGGGCTGTTTCCAGGTCTTAGCTATTACAAACTGTGCCGCTATAAACATGGGTGTGCCTGTATCACTGTGGTATGATTCTTTTAATTCTTTTGGAAAGATACCCAGCAGAGGGATGGCTGGGTCAAATGGAACCTCTAGTCCGAGTTCTTCAAAGTTTTGCCATATTGAAGGGTAGGGGAAAGGAAATAAGGGCAAAGAAAAAAATATGAGAATAGAAAAGAATGGAAACAAAGTCTTTGTAAATAGGAGAGGGGGAGGTGAATGGAGGGCAGGGGTAAGGGAAAAAATGAGAACCAAGACCTGTCATATAAAGGTACAAGATCCCAACGATGGATGTAACTGTACTGTGTACTTGAAAAGTACCAATAAACTCAATGAAAAAAAACAAAAAGGAAAAACAAATCCTGGGCTTGTTGGAAAGCTTTTGACTCTCAGCTTCCAAACTCACCCTCCTATTTCTTCCTCCACTGTACTTGGGCTGTTTGGTCCGCTGGCTCTCTTAGGTTCTCCGTGCCAGAGGGAGAGTGGGCGACTAAAGGAAGACGGGACTGTCTTCCCCTCTTGGCTTCTCGTTTCTGTCAGCATCACGCAGCCTTGCTCTCTCACTCTCTCAGGGTCATTCTGGTCTAGTGAGAGAATTCAATCCATTTTGTCCACTCTTCTTTTTGCTCTTCAAAAGTTATAGAATCAGCTTCATCATGGCCCCCTTCAGAGCTATTAGCACGGGCTGTTAGCAGCCAGTAAAGCCCCTTCTTCAGGGCTGGTTCCTGCCCACGGGGTCCTCTTGCTCATTTTGTGTACTTTAATAATCTCAAGTGTTGCCTGTAATTTCTCCAGGCTCAGCTTTCTATACAGCTCATCTAAGCCTTATGATTATTTAATGTCCTCCTTTTAGCCTCTTGGGTACCTGGAAAACACTGACTTATATTAAATTCTTTCTGTTAAAATAACTGGGCTGGCTCTGTCCCTACATCTATCACCAAACTCTTTGCAATGACCTTACTTGATTGTGACATTTATTACCTGCTGGGATCCTTATAGAACTCTAACCAAGAATGAAACTAACAGTACAATTTTGGGGGTTACAGCTAGACCAGCCTAGAAGTATCGTCCACAATAAAACTGCGGTAACAGTTAATCAGTGGTTTGGGATTCTTTAAATTCCCTTCAGGGAGAAAAACTTCCCCTAAAGAAGAAAAATGCACTCGAATAGCAGATGCCATTTCAAGACTGACCAAAGGCACTGGGGATACAGTATCTATACGATTATTTCTTAGAGTGTTCATCAAACCGGGCACATGGAAAGCACAGCAAAGTCTAATTAAAAATATGGATCACTGCAATAAATACTGATATATTGCTTATACTACCATAAATTACAGCTTAATCCCATTATACCATGGCTATGCAACTTTGGTCAAGCTGTACATGTGGGTAAAGTCTAAAATTGAAGCTCAAGATCATGAACTGCCCCGACATTTGATAAAATTGTCAGGATCTCTATTTGCCTAATTATTACGCAACCCTTCTCCTTATTCTGCTCCCATGGTAAGGTCCCCTAGTGAAATAACCTTCCTTTTATCAAAGGGACCAGATACATTTCCTGCTCACCCCTAAGTAGTGGGCTTTGGTTCTCTGCTGGCCCACATACTTACTCAAACAACCCAATCACAACCTTCTTTGGGAATCAAGAAACGTCTCACTCTTTTAATATAAAACCTCGCATCTACAACTACTTGTAGTTGTTAACACCGTTTCCCAAGAACAATGGCTGTGTGTCCCTATTTTATTGTCCTCCTTGCCTAGGCTGTATTATCTGACTTTTAATTTACTACTGACTTCATGTGTCCAGTGTTGCTCATTATGTGTTTGGCCATGACCATCTAGAACAGGGGCATCTCCATCTCCAACAAAGTGAACGGTGATGATTAAAATAGTACACAAAGTAGGACCTCTCCAAACATACTAGGGCTAATGCAATGGAATTTGAATTATAGAAAATACTTCTTTCCCTTCTCCTGAAAGCTGTTCTTACCAAGAGTTCTGTGGTATTTAATTCATTATGTTTGCATGTATAGGTACAGACTTATTTAAACGGTATTCTATTTCTAAGAAGATCCTTAAAGTTCTCTTCAACTATTAAATATTTTACATTATGCCTAATCCTACTGGGGGATGTAAATTAAATTGCCACTCTTCTCAAAATGCATCAATTATTTTGATCATAATGATGTCTCAGGTTGATCTCTTGATTCTTTCAAAGAACTATTTCAGTGGACTAAAGGTAACCATTTATTAAAAATGAGCATATTATCTTCTTTTCCAAGGGAGGATTTTACTTGAAATCTCTTAAGGGATGGGTGCTGGCACAAAACCACCAATAAATGAGGAAAGAGAATTTGAGTTAGAACATGTAGTCTGTATTTCTGCTTTAGTGAACATCATAAAATTTATCTGTATCTCCCTGCATTTTTTCTTCCATGATGCAGAGGAAGAAGTTTCTGTTTTTGGAGATTAACCTACCTCTGTGTGTCTAACCTTACTTCCTCCTATAGTCTTTGGAAACTCACTCAATCAATTTCTCTTTTTCTCTGTACTCTTTGCTCCCCATCAACAAATATACTCTGGTCTCCCAACTGTAAAAAAGTTCTCTGAGTTGCCTTGAGTTGTTGTGCTATTTCTACCTCTCCCTTTACCATAAATACCTTAAAAGTGTTTGTACCAGTGCCTGTTTTCCCTTCTTATATTCAATTCTAACCTCTTCTAATCTGGCTTTTGTCTTTGCCATTTTACTGAGCATGTTCCCTACAGGCCCAATACAAATGTCATTTATCTTTCTAGCTTGATCTTTTTTGGTGACCCTTCAGCATTTGATCCTGTGGTCTACCTTCTATTCAAAATATTACGTAACCTAGTAATATCTTGATGTTCTTTCTATTTATGGGTTAAACTTTCTTGGTTCCTTTCATTGCTGAGTTAGCTTTAAATTTTTCAAGGTTATCCTTATTCCTTTTTCTGTATACTCTTTTCATTGGTGACCTCATTCACTTTCACAAATTCAGTTATTATCCTACAGTGCCTTCCAAGTATCTATCTGTATGTCCCAGCTGTTGTGTGGACCTCAGTTCTTGACTACTTCACATTATTAGTTGTTAGTAGTTATTAGCACCTGAGACTCAGCAAGCCTTGAGCATAGTTCATTGGTTGAGCCATTGCCCCAAGGTCATAGCTACTCAGTTGTGGAGTCAAGATTTAAAGTTGGGTTTGTCTCACTCTACTACACTGGGTTTTATCCTGCATAAGTTACTCTGAAGTAATGAGATAAACAAGACCCAGTTGTGAGCTCTCAAAGGACCTGCAATAATGTTTAGGAAGTACAGTACTGTTGTTAAAAATTAATGAACCACAGTAAGTACTTAAAAACTATTAGTGTACATACCTTTCTATCTTCCTGTACTGATTACTAGGAGCTTGTACATGATTATAAAAAAATCTTTATTTCAGTTTTTCCAAAATTTATATGCTCTGAATATTGAGCACTGTGGTCCTCTCTGTTCCTTACAAAATATTCTTCATTAAAAGACAAAACAAAGTCTGTTTAGTCAACATTTATAGGTAAAATAATAAGTGAAAAACTAAAATCCAAACACATATCCATATTTAAGCTCATATTGCAAATCATACTGTCCACATTCAAATGTACTCTCTCTAATTAATTTCAGGTGTTTAAAGCTACATTATGATAAGTTGTCATGGCTTCAAACAAGTGAGGATAATTTAGCCATCTGCACTATTTCTTCTTAGTTACAAACCCAGCATTCTGAAATAAGATGGATCTAAATTTGCAGAGACAGCATTCAAAGCAAGAACAAAAACAGAAATGCTAAGTTCATGAAAATTCCCATCAGCTCTACTCTCCCACCAGTGTTTGGATGGTATTTTCTTGTGGGTGGTCACTCTCTCTTCATGTTTTATTTGACTGATCTCTTCCTTTGAGAAAATGATAGCTCTATGTTTTAATTTTTTCTCTTGAATTATTGTAGCAGCTAATCTCCCCATGATATACTAAAATGGCTAAGAAAGTTCCCTTATCTCTAGTGAGTAATTGAGCTTGAATTTTGAAACAGAAAGAGGTGATGCTTAAAGGAGATAAAATATTCACAAGCAGGCAAGGATCAATATTTATGAGCTGCTGTCTCAGACTGACCTTAGAGTTGTCTGTATCCTGTTTCGATATTAAGACTGCCACAGTAGAGCAAGCCCATGATTCTAACTAGTATGTTCCTTCCCTATTAGATGGTTTAATCACAGCAAACTTTATCACAGTAGAGAAGGGTTCCCTTTCTCAACTTGTGACTTCCAAACAGTTAGGACTCCAACTGTGCAAATGAAAGTGCTGTTTTGCTAACAGCTTGTTGAGAGGACTCCATGTTCCCCCAGAAGGTTCTTGAAAAGGATTAATGAGTTCTACATATATGCCAAGTCAATCGGTTCCTCCCTGTCAATCACCATCCTGTGAACAAGCATCTCTATCTCTGTTGATAACGTTTTCAAACAGATGTGTGGCTTAAATTTTAATTAAATTGCCAGAACAACAATTATGAAAGATTTTCCAAATGTGTAGCTAAGGAGTTTTATAGTACCCTCAACTACTGAGATTATTGAGATTTTGTCCACTGGAGCACTTCTCAAACTCAGGAGTGACAGAAAGGGTTGAGAAGACATTACCTGTCTTTGAAGAACTTGGGTAGATTTTAGTGTGCTGCCTATTAGGCCAGTTCAGAGTACTTAAGACTTAAAAACAACAACAAAAAAACCTGTGATCTGTATTCACACTTGTTTAAGGGTAGTACCAAGTGTGGTGATTTTACTGGTATGTTTTCTACCTAAGGTCCTAACACTGCAGATTTGATTGGAAGAGATGAGGTCTTTAAACTTCCCCCTAGCTACTAAGAAAAATCTAAAATAATACTTATTGTTAGGAGTTAGAAGGAAGAGACAGAGGAGGTCCAGTAGTCTCTGAAATGAAGTTCTGCAGTTACTGATCAGTCTCAATGTTCACTACAGTAGATTGGTTGTGTCTTTTTTGTGGAGAAAAGAATAAGGAATTTGTAAGTTGTTTATGTTCCTTTCTAATGTACTATTGGAAGGTTAATTGATATGGTTAAAGTAGCATCAACTACAAAGATGTTCAGTGTTAAAAAAAATTCCTTAGCAAGTATTGTAATTTCTTAAATGTGTATATCATTTGTACAGGGTTAATCTTGAAATAATACTTGAAATCTTCATTAGAAAAATATATCCTACTTTTTACCTAAGTTGAACACTGTTTTTGACTAAACTGTTCTTGTACCATTAGAAAAGAGAAATGGTTATTTGCCTTCTAATTTATTTCAGTTATATTATCTTTTGTACCCTTGGGCACATTCTGTGGCAGAGCTACTGTGCTTTCCTCTGAGGAAAGTGCAAGTTACCTGTCTCCTCCATCCCGGAGAGCAGCTCTGCTCTGTGCCACTTTGTCCCTCGCACCTGGCTCAGTCTCTGGCCTATGCCAGACCCATCACCTGGTCCTCTTGGTGCCAAGGGCCTGGCTGACTTGGCTTCAGCCAGGGTCTGTCTCTGTGTGCTACTTTTGTACACCTCTGCAGTGCTGGGCCTGAGGCCTGTGCTCAAACTGGTGCTCCTTTCATAGTTACCTTGAAGAGAGGTTGGGTCTGTAAATGGGCTGCTTTTAATCACCGAGGGATTTTTCCTATCTCTAGGGGCCTCTACTGCACTTCTACCTCCCGGAGCTAGATTCTTCAGTGATTTCAGTGATTGTGCTGTGGGCACAAGTGGGAGTTATGAGATTCCCTTGTGGGAGACCAGTCATGTGTAGAGTACTACTGTGTGAGCTAGCTTTCCACTGTAGTGTATGTGTGCAGGCGACTTGTACACAGCCTGTTGTATGCTGTTGCAGGGAGTATTGGCTTAGGCACTTATGATGTCATTCCTTGCTTTTCTTATGTTCAAAAGAAAATTTACTTCAATGTGGCTTGTGTCAAGTATTTTTCACGGTATATGAAAAATGATATATTTTTCATGGTCAGTCAGTGCCATGGATCTCACAGATTTATACACCTTTGTTCAACTCCTTGACAGAAATAACAGGCAGTGCTTTCAGGAGGGTGTGAAACTGGACTCATGCCTGGGTCCCAGGGGCAGGGTTGGCCTTCTAAGAAGACACTATAGTACAGCACATCAGGAGTTTGTGTTAAACTCTTTCTCAGTTTAAACTTCCTTTCCTTAGCATAGGGCTACTGCAAAAGCCATGAGCCTACAGAATAACAATGACATATATTATTTCTATTTCCAGGAGTTTTGTTTAACAAAAATTTAAGCGTCATGTGTAAAGATTCTGGTAGTGAAAAGGACCTACATATTTGAAAGGGAACTGACTGGGGGCGTTCCTTTAAAGGATCTCTGACATAAATAACTCTGTGTTGTGAGTCTCACTCTTTCTCAATCTATGGTGGGCTCAGTCTCAGATAGGATCCTTGAGGGGTGTTTTCAAAGTCTTGAAAATTCAGTGGTTTTTAGTAACTCATTTCTATAAAATAGATTCCTCACAAAATAGAATTGGTCAGAATGAGACAGTTCTAGGTAAGTGTCACCACATGTAACAGTTTGTACCTTTAAGAAGCATGTTGATTTTTTTTTTATGAATATGAACATGCTTGGGAATTCCTTAAATTTTGTGCAAGAAACTATTTTTGGTTAAAAAAAAAAAGAAAGTTTACACAGCAGAATGAACCAATGCAAGGAAAGAACTTAAGATATAGAAGATAGGTTTGCAGTTAGTGCCCACGAAAAGAAAAATTTCTTAAAAATAGTAAGGGGCCATGAGAAATCAATCCAACAGCTGCTAGATGATACAAAGAAGAATAACACAAGACTGACTGGATTCAGTGAAGAGACAGGAGACAGTACAGATGACATAAAAAAACTATTCATGGAAGTAATATCAGACAGCTTCCCAAATAGGGGGAAAGAACATGGCATACAGATAAATGAGACTTATAGGACTCCAACTAGTCATGATATAAAAAAACTGCACATAGGCGTAAAGTAGTTAAGATTCAAGAATCCCAGCAGAATAACAAAATTCTGCAAGTAGTTAGAGAAAAGAAATAAAACACATACAAAGGAAAGCCTATCAGAATCACAGCAGACTTTTCAACCCATACCCTCAAGTCAAGGAGAGCCTGGAGTGAGGTATTTCAAGTCCTAAAAGAAAACAACCTCCAACCTAGACTGATATATCCTGCTAGACTATCTTTCAAAATTGATGGGGAAATGAGATAGTTCCATGACAAAGAACACCTTAAAAATTCATGAACACTAAACTGGCACTCCAAATGCTTCTAAATATTATCCTAGAAAAAGAAAATGAACACCACAACTCTATAAGGGCCAACAGAGCAAATATACCAGGCAAGGCAAGAAATTAAAGGGAGAGAGGGAAAAATAAAAAATAAAAGAACCAACAACAGGAAAATAACATGACAATGAAAAGGCAATACATAATGCTTATAACCATCAATGTTAATGACCTCAATTCACCAATCAAAAGAAACAGGATAGAAGAATGGATTAAGAAGCAAAATCCAACAATATACTGTATAAAGGAAACCCACTTAATCCACAAAGAAACTCATAGACTGAGAGTAAAAGAATGGAAAACAGTTCTGCATGTGATAGGAACCCAGAAAAAAGTGGGGATAGCTATCCTATTTGCAGACAGAATAGATTTCAGACCAAAACTAATTAAGAGAGACAAAAAAGGCCTCTGCATCCTTGTAAAGGTAACAATACAAGAGGAAGAAATGATAATTATAAATATATATATGCACTGAATACTAATGTCCCCAACTATTCAAAACAAATATTAATGATATGAAAGCAAAATAAGCACTAATACAATTGTAGTGGGGGAACTTCAATACACCACTGACACAAATAGATCATCTAGACCAAAAAATCAACAATGAAATAACAGAACTGAACCAAGTCTTAGAAGAAAAAGACTTAGTAGATGTCTACAGAGTGTCCACCCTACAAAATCAGAATATACATTCTTTTTGGCTGTACATGGGTCATTCTCCAAAACAGACCATATGCTAACTCATAGAACATGCTTAAGTAAGTGAAAAGGAGTTGAAGTTATCCCCTGTATATTATCAGACCATCCTGCAATTAAGCTGGAGATCAATAGCTTAAGAAACTGCAAGAACTTCACAAAAACATGGAAATTAAATAACACCCTGCTGAACAACCATTGGGTAAAAGAGGAAATTAAAGAAGAAATTAGACAGTTTCAACAATTAAATGATAATGCCAATACAACATAGAGGAATCCATGGGACACAATGAAAGCAGTTCTATAAGGGAAATTCATAGCAGTAAATGCCCATACTAGGAAAACAGAACAAGCTCAAGTAAACAGCCTAATGATTAACCTTAAGCATCTAGAAAAAGAAGAGCAAGACAAACTGAAAACTTGTACAAATGAGGAAATTATAAAGATCAGGGCACAAATAAATTCAATGGAGACTAAGAAAACTATACAAAAATCAATGAATTGAAGATTTGGTTTTTTGAAAGAATAAATAAAATTGATAAACCCTTAGCCAACCTTATCAAAAGAAGGAAAGAAAAGGCTCAAATTCATGCAATTAGGAATGAAAAAGGTGAAGTCACAACAGATCGAGCAAAATTTCAGAGAATCATCAATTTCTAAAGAACTGGAAAATCCAGGAGAAATGGACAGATTCCTAGATACCCACGAACTTCCAAGGTTGAATAAAGAAGATATGAAATGTCTAAACACCCCAATTACATTCAGTGAAATTGAAAATGTAATTAAAACATTACCAGAAAAAAAAAAAAAAAAGGCCTAGGTCCTGATGGCTTCACTGCTGAATTCTACAAGATGTTTAGAGAACTTTTACCACTTCTGTTCAAACTTTTCAATGAAGTTGAAGGGGAAGCAATACTTTTGAATTCATTCCTGAAAGCAAGTATTACTTTGATTTCAAAATGAAGGAAAGACCTGAGAACTACAGGCCAATCTCTCTAATGAACATAGATGCAGAAATCCTCAATAAGATCCTGGCAAACTGAATATAGAAGATCATCAAGAAGATTATACACCCCAACCAAGTGGGATTTATCCAAGGGAGGCAAGGATGGTTCAGCATACATAAATCAACACATGTAATGCACTATATCAACAGAGTCAAGGACAAAAACCTTATGATCATTTCAATAGATGCAGAAAAAGCATTCAACAAAATTCAACACCCATTCATGATAAAAACTCTACAGAAAATTGGAATAGATGGTCTTTATCTCAACCTGATAAAGGCTATCTATGAAGAACCAACAGCCAGTATCACTCTAAGTGGTCAAAAACAGAAAACCTTCACACTAAAATTAGGGACAAGGATGTCAACTATCACCACTCCTGTTCAGTATAGAAACATTAGCTGCACAAATTAGACAAGAGAAAGAAATAAAAGGAATAAAGATAGGAAAGGAAGAAGTTAAACTTTCAGTATTTGCTGATGATATGATGCTCTCCATAGAAGCCCCATAAAAACTCTGCCAAAAGTGTTAGACTTAAATGACAGATTTAGTAGAGTAGCAGGATACAAAGTCAACACTCACAAATCAATAGCCTTCTTGTACACAAATAACAGACTCATTGAGAGAGAAATTAGGGAAACAATTCCTTTCACAATAGCACCCCAAAAATGAATCAATCTAATGAAGGAGACAGAAGACCTCTACACTGAAAATTACAGCACTCTGATAAAAGAGATAGAAGAGAATATAAGAAAATGGAAAGACATTCCTTACTCCTGGGTAGAAAAAATCAACATAGTGAAAGTGATCATACTTCCAAAACTTCTATACAAATTCAAAGCAATCCCAATTGAAATTCCAACAGTATATTTCACAGGACTTCAGAAAACAATCCGAAAATTGACATGGAATAAGAAGAGACACAGAATAGAAAAAAAACCATTCTAGGCAACAGAGACAGCAGTGGGTATCACAATCCCCAACTTGAAACTATACTACAAAGCCACTGTGTTAGAAACAGCATGGCACTAGCAAAGAAACAGACCTGAGGATCAATGAAATAGACTAGAAGATGCAGAAACAAGACCAGACATATTCAACTACCTCATCCTTGACAAAGGAGCCCACTATCCTCACTGTAGGAAAGATAGCCTCTTTTAATAAATGGTGTTGGAAATACTGGCTTTCAACTTGCCAAAGATTGAAACTAGATCCTTATCTTTGCACTAAACTAAAATCCAAGTGGATTAAAAATCTAAATATCAAAACAGAAACACTAAATTTACGGAAAGTAAATTAGGTAGAACTCAAAGACATTGGCATAGGGGAAGACTTTATGAACTGATCCTCAGCAGCATGAGAACTTGCACAAAGAATCAAGGACTGGGATCTCATTGTCTTAAAAAGTTTTCGCAGTGCAAAATAAATCACCAACAGAGCTAAGAGACAACAGTAGTGTGGGAAAAAATGTTTAGCAGCTATTCCTCTGACAATGGACTACTATCTAGAATACATAAAGAACTCAAAAATATCAGATTCCCCCCAAAACAAATACCTGATTCAAAAGTGGGCATCTGAAATGAACAGATATTTCTCAAACAAGGAAAAGCAGCAAATAAACATATGAAAATATGTTCAACATCACTGGTAGTTCGAGAGATGTAGATGAAAGCAACACCTTCACACAGAAAGAATGGCTTCTATCAAGAAATGAACCAATAACAAATGCTGATGGGGCTGTGGGGAGAAAGGAAGCCTTTTCCATTTCTGCTGCGAGTGTACACTGGTGCAATCACTGTGGAAATCAATATGGAGATACCGCAAAGAACTAGCACTAGAGGTTCTATTTAACCCAGCTATCCCTCTGCTGGGTACCTTTCCAAAAGAATTAAAAAAATCATAACACAGTGATATATGTGCACCCATGTTTATAGTGGCACAGCTCATAATAGCTAAAACTTGAAAATAGCCCAATTTCCCATCAATTGGAGACTGGATAAAGAAGATGTGGTATTTTTATAAAATGGAGTACAAATCAGTCATATATATTAAAAAAGAAAAAGAATGAGAAACCAGAAACACTTATAGCTCAATCAATGCACATTGAGGCCATAATCTTAAGTGAAATAAATAGGACACACAAGTAAATACCAAGTGATTTCTCTGGTATGAAAAACTAAAGGTGTAAATGAGATTCAAGTGGTATAATTGAGCACGTGAAATAGGAAGAAAATGGCTAAAGGGAAGTAGGAGGGGGAGGGGAAAGGAAATAAGGGAAAAGAAATGTGAAAAAATGAAAAAAGTGGAAACAAAGTCTTTGTAAGTAGGGAAGGGTGAAAGGGGTGAAGAGAGGGCAGGGGTATGGGGAAGAAACAAGAACCAAGATATATCATGTAAAGGCACAAGATCCTAATGATAAATGTAATTGTATTATTTGCTTTAAATGTACCAATAAACTTAATGAAAAAAAAGAAGCAAGATCCAACAATATACTCTATACAAGAAACACACTTAGTTCCAAAAGAAACTCATAGACTGAAAGTAAAAGTTTGAAAACAGTTTTCCATTCAGCAGGAACCTTCAAAAAAGCAGGGGTAGCTATGTTATTTACAAACTAAGCAAATTTCAAACCAAAACTAATTAAGAGAGACAAAGATGGTCACTACATCCTTGTAAAGGGAAAAAGTCCAAGAGGA
Source organism: Fukomys damarensis (assembly GCF_012274545.1). Taxonomy (NCBI): domain Eukaryota; kingdom Metazoa; phylum Chordata; class Mammalia; order Rodentia; family Bathyergidae; genus Fukomys; species Fukomys damarensis. The sequence continues at coordinate 4,617,730 of NW_022900922.1, read as the reverse complement.
AGAGATGATGATCGTAAGTATATATGCACCAAATACTAGTGCCCCCAACTATACAAAACAAATATTAAGGGACATGAAAAACCAAATATGTACTAATACAATTGTAGTGGAGGACTTCAGTACCCCATGGTCACAAATAAATAGATCAACTAGACAAAAAATAAACAACAAAATACTACTCAATCAAACTCTTGAACAAATGAACTTAACAGATGTTTACAGAGTGTGCCACCCTACAAAATCAGAATACACACTCTTTACAGTTGCACATGAATCATTCTCCAAAATATATCATAGCCTCACTCATAGAACATGTTCAAGTAAATTCAAAGGAATTAAGTTTATCCCCTGTATTTTATCAGACCATAGTGTGATGAAATTGGAAATCAATAGCAGAAGAAACTGCAAGAATTCCATAAACACATGGAAATTGAACCATACATTTCTGAATAACCAATGGGTCACGAGGATATTAAAGAAGAAATCAGACAGTTCCTACAATTAAATGACAATAACAATCAAAATATTGGAATCTATGGGACACAATGAAAACAGTCTTACAAGGGAAATTCATAGCAGTGAATACTAACACTAGGAAGACAGAATGAGCTCAATTATTCAACCTGATTCTGAACCTTGAGCTTCTAGAAAAAGAAGAGCAGGACAAACTCAAAGCTCATACAAGAGAGGAAATTATAAAGATCAGGGCACAAATCAATTCCATGGAGACTACAGAGCAACGCAAAAAAAAAAAAATGAAGCCAAGAGTTAATCCTTGGAGAGAATAAACAAAATTGACATACCCTTAGCTAACCTTATCAAAAAAAGGAATGAAAAAGCCCAAATCTATGCAATTAGGAATGAAAAGTGTGAAATTACAATTGACACAGCCGAAATCCAGAGGATCATGAATATCTACTTTGAGAATTTATATGCCAATAAGATGGAAAATACAGAAGAAATGGACATATTCCTAGATATGTATGAATTACCAAAGTTGAATGAGGATGACCTAAAAATTCTAAATGACCCAATATCAATTGATGAAACTGAAAACACAATAAAAAGCTTATCAACTAAAAAAAGTCCAGGTCCTGATGGCTTCACTGCTGAATTCTACAAATCATTTAGAGAACTACTGCCACTCCTGTTTAAATTCTTCAATGAAATTGAAAGGGAAGCAATACTCCCAAATTCATTCCTGGAAGCAAGCATCACCTTAATCCCTAAAGAAGAGAAGGACCCAACTGAAAAATATCATAAATAGAATGCAGGAGATCATTAAGAAGAACATACACCCTGACAAAGTTGGATTCATCCCAGGGATGAAGGGGTGGTTCAACATATGCAAATCAATAAATGTAATACACCATATTAACAGAGCCAAGGACAAAAACAAAACAAAACAAAAACAAACATATGATCATCTCAGTAGATGCAGAGAAAGCATTTGACAAAATAGAACACACATTTATGATAAAAACCCTCCAAAAAATTGGAATAGATGGTCTCTACCTCAATCTGATAAAAGCCATCTATGAAAAAGCACCAGCCAATAACACACTAAATAGTATATAACTGAAATCCTTCACACAAAAATCAGAAACAAGACAAGGACATCCACTATCACCACTCCTGTTCAACATAGTTTTGGAAACATCACCCACAGCAATTAGACAAGAGAAAGAAATAAAGATAGGAAATGAAGTCAAATTGTCATTATTTGCAGATGACATGATACTCTATATAGAACCGCAAGAACCCCACCAAGTCTTCTAAACTTAATAACCACATTCTGTAAAGTAGCTGGATACTAGGTCAACCCACAAAAATCAATAGCTTTTCTGTACATGAAAAAGTGACTCACTGAGAGAGCAATGGCCCAAACAATTCCTTTCACAATAGCATCCAAAAAATCGAAACCTAACAAAAGAAATCAAAGACCTCTACTCTGAAAACTGCAGCACTCTGAAGAAAGAGATTGAAGAGGATATCAGAAAATGGAAAGGCATCCCTTGCTCCTGGGTAGGAAGAATCAACATAGTGAAAATGTCCATACTTCCCAAACTGCTATATAGAGTCAATGAAATCCCAATTGAAATTCCAGCAGCAAACTTCAGAGACCTTGAGAAAACAATCCAAAAATTCATTTAGAACAAAAGAGAATAGCCAAAGCTATTCTAGGCAATAAAGAAATGGTAGGTGGTATCACAATCCACAACTTGAAACTATACTACAAAGCCACTGTGTTAAAAACAGTATGGCACTGGCAAAGAAACAGACCTGAGGACCAGTGGAATAGATTAGAAGATGCAGAAACAACTCTAGACATACCCAGCAACCTCATCTTTGACAAAAGAGCCAATCACCCTCACTGGAGGAAAGATAGCCTCTTTAATAAATGGTGCTAGAAAAAGTGGGTTTCACCTTGCCACATATTAAAACCATACCTATATCTCTCACCATGCACTAAACTAAAATTGAAATGGATTAAAGATCTAAATATGAAACACTAAACCGGCTGGAAGAAAGGTTAGGTAGAACTCTTAAAGACATTGGCACAGGGAAAGATCTTATAAAGAAAACCTCAGTTGTCCAGGAACTGGCAAAAACAATCAACAAGTAGGATGTCTTCTTATTAAAAAGCTTCTGCACAGCAAGGGAAATGACCAGTGTGAAAAGACAATCCAAATTGTGGGAAAAAAAATTCACCAGCTGTTCCTCAGACAAAGGTCTACAATATAGAATATATAAAGAACTTTAAAAAAGTCAGACCTCCCAAACTTAAAGACCCAATCCAAAAATGGGCATCTGAAATGAAAAGACATTTCTCAGAAAGAGTAGAAATAGCAAATAAACATGAAAAAATGTTCAACATCAATGGTCATTGGAGAGATGCAGATGAAAACAACACTGAGATTCCAACTCACCCCAGAAAGAATGGCTGCTATCATGAAATCAACCAATAACAAATGTTGGAAGGGCTGTGGGGAAAGAGGAACACTGCTCCACTGCTGGTGGGAGTGTAAACTGGTGCAACCATTGTGAAAATCAGTATGGAGACACCTCAAAATAGTAGGATTTGAAGTCCATTTGATCCAACCATTCCCCTGCAGGGTATCTTCTCAAAACATTCTTTTCAGAATGTTTATAGCAGCAAAACTTGTGATTGCTAAAACTTAGAAGCAACCCAAATGCCCATCAATGGGAGACTGGATAAAGAAATTAAAAAAAAAATGCAGTACTAATCAGCCATAAAGAATGAGAAACCAGAGACATTTATAGCTAAATGGATGCACATTGAGGCAACACTCTCAAGTGAAATACATAGCACACATGTAAATACTAAATAGTTTCTCTGGTGTGAGAAAATGAAAGTGGAAAGAAAGGACTAAAAGGTACAATAGAAAATGTGAAATAGGAATAAAGGGTGTAAGGGGTAACGGGAAGTTGGAGGGATGGGGAAAAGAAAGAAGGGAGTGGAATTAATATGAGAAAAAGAAAAATGGAAACAAAGTCTTTGTAGATAGGGCAGGGTGGATGGGTTGAAGGGAGGGTAGGGGAATGGGGAAAAAATAAGAACCAAGATGGATTACGTAAAGGTGCAAATTTCCAATGACGAATGTCACGACATTGTATGCCTTAAATGTACCAATAAAATTAATTAAAAAAAATCACTTCCCTTTCACAGGCCCATTTGTCCTAAGAATAATTCAATAAAATAACTGGTGATTCTGTTATCATAAAGGTACTACAACATCATAGTCAAAACTATTACACTTTGTTTTAGAGAGTGGTTCTGACACTTTCATTCAAATCACATTGAGGGGGGTATTAAATACAGATTTCCAGAATTTAAGTGCAATAAATAAAGAGTAAACTCAAGGAATCTTTCTCAAAAACAATGCTGGAAGTTGATTTTGATTTATATGGTCCTTGGCTCCCACCTAAGAGATTATTTAAAAGAATATCAGTTCAAACTGAGATGATATATGACCACAAGTGAATAGCAGTTCAAATGCATTTCTTTAGAAGACGTGGTTAGCTTATTTTTGAAAGATCTGATGTTAAAATTAAGTACTTTTTGTTAGTTTGCTGTTACTGTACAGGGTGAAAGGATACAGAAACACAACCATGATTTTCTGTGCTAATATCAGCAGAAAATGACCACTTGATCATCACCTTAATTAGCTATTTTGCATTATGAGTACTGTGAACAGTCATCAGCTGCAGGTGTCGGTCCACCCTCTGGTTTAGTCCTAGGTAATTTGAAGACATGACATTAAAAAGACCACTGTATTCTACGTCTGGAATAAAAGAACAGTACCAATTCATCACTGAAAACAGTTTTTAGTAAGAATTTGAGAATAGCATGCTGTATTGGCTGCTTCAAAAACTGTTTCTCTTTCAATACATCCAGCTTATCTCAGTACTGCCTTGAAACAAATTGTAGAGCAATCATTTATTGATACCTATGTGAAAGTTTTATAGCAATTATGAATAGCCCGCTTCCTCTTCGCCCTCAGCTCTGTCGTTCTCAATCCGCAGAGCAGAAAGGGTGTCTAGACACCCATGGAAAGACTCTTGCTGGATCGTGTGTGTGTGTGTGCGTGTGTGTGTGTGTGCACACGCGCATGTGTGTGTGTGGTATTTAGTAGGCAAAGGTAATAAGAATCCTTCTTGCCTCCCATCTAGGCATCAGAACAGATCCAGGCATTGCTTGGCTTCTGTAAATCTCTAGCCTTCTCTTGAGTATGGAGGTAAGTTCTGAATTTCTAGGTAGGCCAGTCTAGAGAGGTTGGCACTACCCTGGAGTCTGTTGAAAGCCAGGGATGCCGATTCAGAGATAGAGCATCACTGTCATTGTTGGGACTCAGAAAAGAACAGTCCAAATGATGATAATCCAGTACGCTAAGCACTTCGAACTAAAGGGCATTGAAAGGCTTGAGCAGCAGCCTTAGAACCAGGTTTTTCACCCTTCATTCGCCCCTGAAGGAGTCAGAGACCAGAATTTCTCTTCCCCAAGGTGGGTTATAAAAACTAGAATCCAGTTTTCTAAAGGCAAGCTGTAAAATCTAAAAATATTATTCTTTGTCAGAGTTGGTTATAAAGGAAATTCTCTGACCTCTTTTGTCCGATAGTAGATCATAAGGTCTTCATCCTAGAAAGGATTCTGCCCTATATCTATCTGGGAGGCAGGAAAATCATAAAGAGAGGCCAAGAAGAGTCCAAACAGACAGGCCTTGCTGAGTACCCCCATGCTACTGACACCTTGATCTGTTATCATGAATTGTTCCTTTGGTCCTATCTCATTTCTAGATTGCCATCTATTTTTCAGTAAATCTATGCATGAAAACATACCTTTCTCCCCAGTCTTCAAATCTTCATTCTGAAGGCTTCTGTGCCACACAAATTTTGGTTAAGTACATTTGTCATGCTTCCTCTTATTAACCTGCCTTTGGTTATCGAGTGTCAGCCGTGACCCTTAGGAGAAAACGTAGCACCTCTTTCTGCCCTTAAGCCATCCCGGTGTTGTGAAGCCTTAGTGCTCTGATTGAAATAGAGGGGATCTCATTTACCCTAGCTATCTACCAAGGAGCAAATGTGAAGGTGGCTACCAGACATATTTGTAAAAATCAGTGATCTCTTAAATATGGCTAGCAAATAGTTTGCTAATCTTCAAGACTGCTGCATAATAAATGACAGTCACTTAATCTCCTATGACCTGAGCCCTCATGTGATAAGATTGGCAGAATCTGCATCTGCAAAAAGAAACACACCGAGTCCACTGTACAGTGCCTCTAAATGTTCCAGAGCAGAAACACATGAAATGCCTGCTAAATATTGCTAATCAGCAGTGTTAGTCTCTGCCCAGAAGAGTGACATGGACTAAATTTGTTATAATGCTAATTTATATTGTCATTAATGAGCATACAAATTTAAATAATAGACAAGGAAGTGCTATTGTACATCTAGCTTATTTCTGTCCCACTCAGGGTGATAAGACATTCTCCAGACAATTGTAATTATGGGTAATTTGTAAAAAATAATAAAGGCTTATTTTTGTTAGATGAAATAAAAATCAGTTCTTCATTCAATTACCATACTTGGCTACGCCATGATAGCTACTCCTCTGTAACTTCTAGTGTCAAAATAAAGCTAGTAATAATAATGATGAAATTTTTGAGGACAAAAATCTTTCCTTTAAGATAAAGAAACAATGCTCTTTTCTTTTAGTCCCTCACATCCCAATGATTCACGAGAGAACTGTCTGCACTCGCGTTTCACTTACGTGGTGATAAAGAATCTTAAACAAACATTGCTGTGTACAGTAGCAGAACTTATTTTAGGGAGACGAGCATCATTTTAATTACCATAATTTTATAAATGGAGGCAAATGGACTTTGGATGTGGGCTGCAGACTTTCTCTGCTTGGGGTGTCTGGTATGAGATTTCTTACCTTCAAAGTATCTTGCTACTCAGGGGGTAAGATGAGTGTATCAATATCTTACTTCAAAAGTCAGTTCCCTAAGTTTCAGACTTTCTTCTTGCTATGTCGATGTTTTGCTTCATAGGATGTCTTCTGCAGTAACACTGGTCAACCAGCTGTCAGCAACATAGTGAGAAAGGCCAAAGGTATCCAGGAATCTCCTTTCCAAGCCCTACACTTGCCTTGTTTTGCCCTCCAGGAAATCCATAACTTGCATTCTTTATGCCCTCTGATATCATCATCTATTCCTGGACAGCTTGGAGAATTCACTTATTATGACCCAGTGCTATTACTTTGTGATGATTTTTTTTTTTAAAGAATACATCTCAGATCGTGGAAACCCTGCACTTGTGAATGGAAGTCAAACATGGTGAACTTCTTTTTCACAAAGAGCTAGACATCTGAAAGTGGATTCTCATTTGAGAGAGTCCACTTGCTAACTATGTGGTCTTGGGTATGTTGTTTTCTGAGACCCTGATGAAATAATACTTGGAAAATTCCTTTCTAAGCCGCAGAAGAACACTCCATCTCAATGTCAGCGTACCATTCTGCTGCCTTTCCTGCCAGGAAATCTTTTCCAGGGTGAGCTTGGCAGAAACAAGTCAAAGAAGAAATGTTGGTCAGTTAGGAATGTCCTGGCCATGCACTTAATCCTGAAGGTGTCAAAGCCCCAGAGAGAACAGCCATGTAAACAACAGTGAGCAGGAGAGAAGAAATGAAAGAGGTAGAAAGGAGACAAGGAAATCATAATTAAAATTGTATTTTCAGGCAAACTGCAACATTTGCGTCCCAGCTGAAGTTACCCAAGGTGATCCATACCAGTATCGCTTGGTTAAATTTAGGTTACTTCCTACCAGGTCCATCACACCCAAATTCCTCAGGAATTACTGAAAGTTCATAAATTGGATTGAGAAAGTAAAGACCCAGCCTGATCCTAAGATAAAAGACAGGTTGAGAAAATCCAAAGAATGTTTTTTTTTGTTTTTGTTTTTCCTCATTGAATTTATTTACATTCATTACTGGGATCCTGCACCTTTACATGACAGGTCTTGGTTCTCATTTTTCCCCTTGTCCCTGCCCTCCCTTCACCCCCCTCTCCTCCCCTCCCCATTTACAAACACTTTCTTTCCATTTTTTCATTTTCTCCTATTTTTTTCTTTTCCCTTTTTACCTTTCCCCCACCCTTCCCACTTTCCCTACACCTTTAGCCCATTTCTTCTTATTTCACATTGTCAATTATCTCTTTAGGATCTTATGTACTATTATAGTTTTTCACACCAGAGAAAGTATTCAGTATTTACACATGTGTGACTTATTTCACTTAGGAGTATATCCTCAATATGTATCCATTTTCCTAAGAATGACTCTAATTTCTCACTCTTTATGGCTGAGTAGTATTCCATTTTGTAGAAAAACCACATCTTCTTTATCCATTTTCCAACTGATGGGCAAATGGGCTGTTTCCAAGTTTTAGCTGTTACAAACTGTGCCTCTATAAACATAGGTGCACATATATCACTGTGGTATGATTCTTCTAATTCTTTTGGAAGGATACCCAGCAGAGGGTTGGCTGGGTCAAATGGAACCTAAAAGGGGAACAAAACTGTGTCCATACCTGTAAAATGGGGTAGTTCCCTTCTTGAGGGTGGGCTGCCCTCTCTGGGAGTTTCTGCTCCCTGAACAGAAGCATAAATTTTCCCTGTTTCACACAGCGGTTTCTCTGAGTGCCCACACTCCACTCTTGAGTACGTCCTAAAATACCTGCCTCACAAGTGTTTCCTACGCTTCCTGAAAATTGTTTCTCTACAAACTTATTCTGCAAAAAGGTGGGTTAGATTCCTCATCTCAGCTTTGGGAACCTCACAAACCCAGCTTGATGACAAGAATTTTCCTTTTTCTTTCTGTAAGGAATTACTGTCATTTACTGGCCGCAATGACTAGTTCTTCAATCACTATTAGACTCTTGAATGTTAGCCCAAATATCCTCTGGGACCCTAGCCACAGAGGATGTTACAGACTTCCCACACAGATACAAGCATCACTTGAAAGAACTCAAGTACTGGAGTCACCTGTGAGACTTCAATATATCCCATGATGTACATTATCTGTAATAGGGATATCATGCATTAACACATATGTTACTCCATAGCCTGGTTAATTAAGGTCAGGTCAGCTTCACAGCTTCAAACAGGGCATGACATTCTTTGAGAATCACAGTCGGGAAAGACTGTCAGCAAAATAGCAACTACTTGTTTTCCTTTTATGTAAATGTGTGTGCAAAGAAATATATCTAGATCACTTTTTTTCACTTAAAAGAAACCATCACACTTGGCTTGGATGATCCAAAATAAAATGCTACAGATGATTTATAAACAACTGTGGTACAAGTTTAACACAGCTTCCTTGGGTCTAAGTTTAGGATTTACTTATTCATGAAATGGAGTCCTAGTCTAGTACTTGTAAAAGGCACAAACACCAAACCTATCTGAAAAGGATCCATGCAACATAAGTCTTGTCATGTAGAGGAAGGAATGCTTGTCTTCTATGTGAAATTCTCTTTGTAGCATTTATCGAAGATCATTTATTTATTTATCCTCAAAGTATTTGTTGAGTGAGAAGAATTGTTAGCGGCAGGGAAATGGAGGTGTTGTCCAGTGAAAGACACAGAATATTCCCGGGCAGGTTGAAATGTACATTTTCCCTCTGCACAGAACTATTCAGCAGTCAGCTAGATACACATGTCTGGATATAAGCTAGCTAAGCTGCCATAAGTAATGGCTTGGGATGAGATTACCAAGGAAGATTATGATGACTGGCAAGTGACAGAAACTTATTAAAGTGCAGCAACTGAAAGGGGGTAGAAGAAGACAGGAAGTCATTAGAAATGCAAGAGGTTCAGCTTTACCTGCTCATTTGTGATATTACTTGGAATGTTACTCCATGCTACTTCATCTGAATTTTTAATTCTAGAAGAAATATTTTAGGAACATCTCTATATAGTGAATCCTGTGGTTTTTTTTTATTAGAACATTGTTTTGCATGTTACAGCCTATTATTTTTGATTCAACAATGTCTTTACAACTGCTTCTTGGCCTTCTGGCTAAGATCAAGTGTAATGTCCTTAAAATGATAACCGGAGAAAAGAAGGTACACAGTTAGTTGACAACCAGATTTTCAAATGTAACAGTTCCATTGAAATAACCTTTAAGAACATTTTTAGAAAGTAGAGCTGAGAAATTTAGGATTATATCATCATTCATTTATGGGAAAAAATTCTCAACATCATAATTGTTAGGAAAAAGTAAACTAAAACCCTAAGATGATATTATCCCACACCTATTAGAATGGTTTCTGTCAAGCAGACAAAGCTAACCAGAGATGATGAGAATGTGAAGAAAAGGACTGCTTGTACATTGTTGGTGGGAATGTAAGTTAGGACAAGTATGGAGATCAAGTATGGAAAATAATATGGAGGTATGTTAGTCAGTTTCTGTCATTGTGACAAAACTTCTGATAATAATACCCTGCAGGAGCTAAAATTTACTTGGCTCACAGTTTCAGGGTTTCAGTCTCTAGTTGTCTCAGTTGCTTCTAGGCCTGTGGTATAGCAGGACAATCATGATGAAGGGCGTGGTGAAAGAAACCTGCTAGCTTTATGGCAGGCAGGAAGCAGAGAGGGTGACTGAGCAGAAAACCAGGAACAAAATATAACCTCCACAGCCACACCTCTAGTTAGTTGCCTTAGGATGCAAGGTCATTGACTATGAACTCATCTTTGGGTAAACACATGAATAAAGTTTGAGTCTCCATGACCCACATCACTGTCCAAGAGCGAATCAGGGTCAACACAATGATCCTTTGGGGGTACACTTTAGATAACAATCATAAGAAGAGGTTTATTAAAAATTAAAAAGAGTTATCTTACGGTTTAGAAATTCTACTACTCAGTAGTAAAATGAGATGTTTTGAAGCTATATCTGCAGGCCATATTCACTACAACATTATTTACAATAGCCAAGATATGAAACCAATCAACCTAAGTGTCTACCAGATGAATGGGTAAAGAATATTTTATATATATAACAAGAATATGTTATACATATGAATATACATAAAAGAATATATATATATACATATGAATATATATTAAATGTATATTATATATATATATAATGCACACACACACACACACACACTTTTCTTTTTGGTACCAGGGATCCAACTCAGGACTTTGTGCTTGCTCTTGCAAGGCAGGCACAGCACCGCTGAGCTAAATCCCTGGCCTCATATATGTTGTGTATTAGGGATAATGTTCAGATGTAACATAGAAGGAAATCCTGTCATCTGTGATAACATAGACAAACCTGGAGGATGTTATGTTCAGTAACATTAGCCAGGGTGAGTAGACAAATACATCATGATCTCTCTTACATGTACAATCTAAAAAATGTTGAACTTGTAGATGCAGAGAGCATGAAAGCATTCCCCTAGCTTGGGTAACTGGGGAGAAGCTGGTCAAGGACATAAATTTCAATTAGGAGGAATGCATTTTGTTGTACAGCATGACTACAGTTGCTAGTAATACACAGTATGCTTGAATATTAGTAAGAAAGTTGATTTTAAGTGTTCTCAACACCCAAAAATTGACGATAGTTGAGAAATGGTTAAATCAGACAGAGGAGTGATCCTCAAACTTTTTGGCACCAGGGACCTGTTTTATGGAGAAGAATATTTCCACAGACTGCATGGGGAAGGCAGTTTCAGGATGATTCAAAGGAGCACCTATCCTAGAACTCTCCCGAGTGCAGTGCACAGTAGGCTTCACGTCCCTATGAGGATCTAATGACCTTGCTGAATGACAGGAGGCAGAGGTCCGACGGCGATGCTAGAGATCAGATGGGAAACAGCTATAAGCAAGGCTGAGCACACGAAGCTTCTCTCTCTTGCCCATCCCTCACCTCTGCTCTGTAGCCCTGTTCCTAATCTGTTCACGACCAGGGGTTGTGGACTTCTGAGAAGACTGATTTAGTCATTCTGCAATTTTGTACCTCGTAGGTATGTACAATAAAAAGAATGATATACATTATAGTCAAAGTCTTCTGCATTAGTGCTAGAGTGAAGATATGATCAGAAATCTAATCACATGCTCATGCATATCAACCTAACATTCATGGAACAGGTGAGATTTTTTTCAACTTCTCCTGACACTAAATATTGGAGATTGTCCTTCATCACAAGAAACATACATCCTATATTTGTAAATAAGAGCTTGGAAGTTTCATCCAAAGTTTCAAAACTGCCTTGGTAATTTATTAGCTTGTAAACAAAACAAAACAGAAGAAAACAATATTCACATCCTCAATCAGATTATGGGGCAGCATTTCAATACTGCTGTGATGGGAAATAGATCGTGTTTAAAACCTCTTATTAAACAAAACAAAACCAAAACATGGATTTCTGAAATATCACTGAGAATTTCTAGCCCTCCTAAGATTGTCTCTAAAATTGCTTTTGAATCTAAAATCTCTTTTGATTCAACTTAAAATGAGGTGCCTCTGATACACTTGGTTGCTCTGTGTCGTAAGAGTATACATATAGCCACAGTTCCCAGATTTTAACTCTGGCTTAGTGCTGATTGTACATTTATTTAAGAGTCTGAGCATCTTATCTTCATTCTCCATAGGTCCTGACTGTACCCTCAAGATTTCTGAATCTCCTAGAAGATTATTTTATGTTTGATTTATGTACAAACATGCAGAGAAGCATGTATACACATATACATGAAGAAACATAATTTTTCAAACTTCTGTGATGAACTTTGCCCTCTGAGAAACACATTCAATTCAAAAGAAAATGTCTTTTGTAGGTATCACTATTCATTGGCACTCTAGTTCTTTCTTATTTCTTCCATTTCTTTTGTTTTAATATTTTCGCATTTCTCATGATTTTAAATACCAACTGTCTATGAGAGGTTTCATTCAATGAAAGCCTTTCCATTCCTACTAGATAGGAGCACACGGATCTCACATCTCCGTGTACAACTTTTTGGTATCTGTGAATAACTCAAACTAAATCTGCCTTAGTCATTAACACTTACGATTTACCTATAGAAATTTGCACTTGTAGCAACTTTGCTACTTGACTTTGTGGTTGAAAGAAACTAGATGATCCTGGGCATGGGCTTAAGCTGTTCCTGTTACCTTGTGGAACTAACCAGCTCGAATTAGGAAATCTTTCATTTGCTAACTGAACACCACTGATAACTCGTGGGTCATGACACTGGAGACCCCCTTCCGTCCTGCAGAGTTCCATCACTGATTCTGCATGAAGTTTACCATTTTTGTGAAGAAAGAGACTATGCTGGATCTGATTTTATTGTTTTGTTTCTAGTGCTAATAGAGAATGGGCACAATGGCTATTATAAGTCAACAAGTGCTGAATGGAGGTCAGGATGCGGTTATACACCCAGGAGAGCCTCAAGGATCAACATTGTATTTAGACGTTGGGTCGGGCAATGGCAATCTTCACAGTAGAGCCTAAGGGAACCTCTTATGATGGTTTTGTAGTAAACACGAAAGACTTCACCAGCTTCCCAGCAACACATAGTAAAGCATACAGATAGCATCAGAATTTTGAGGATAAGCAACCCTATAACCATTAAATCAACAAAAGTCGAAGTACAGTGGATATCAGTGGCCATCTTCAGAATTACCCACTCTCAGAACTGGTTTAAATGTGCCTAGTGGAAGTAGCTACGATGTTCCCAGATACCCTTTGAAAGAAATATGTGTAGGCAAGTCCGAAGAGCATTCCTGAAGAGCACTGTAGCCTACTTAATCACACTAAAACTCAGGTGACCTGAATAACTTGTGTAGTGCCTATGAAAAGGGATGTTAGACTTGAAGAATCTCTTAGGGTTTTTCTGCAGGGTCTAGTTTGATGGCTATTGCCCTCCTAACTCATTTCTGCAGAGGCAGGCTCATTTGACAGTTCATAGGTAGGTGCTAATCCTTTCTGCATGAGACCTAGAATCAAATTTTACTCTCAGCAGGGGAGACTGAGAGCAGCAGCCCTGTAGTATGGACCTCAACACTGAACATTTCTCTGCTTGACTGGCTCTCTCCTAAATTTAATCCAGAGCTGACCATTTTGCTAATGTCTTCCAGGGAAGAAACACATTAAACATGATTAATAAGAACCTTGTTCCTCAACAGAAATATGTTACTGACCTTTCACAGACGTTTATCTTGGAGTACTTGACTGGATGTTATATTATGTGAAAAGATAGTTCCAAGATTTCTAACTTTGGGAAAGCGATACACTTTATACTTGACTATGTACATTTCATGTGTTCATTGTATATTTCCAATTCTGATCAGTATGCCATATGTTAAGAAGAGATGTGGTAAAAGATCTATGTGAGCCCAAAGTTTTCCAATGTTAGTTGAATAAATGAATTAAAAAAGAAATCAAGCCAAGAATTTCTACTGTCTTAATGTCAGACACCTGGGTACCAGGGAAAATTACTTTATAAAGTACTGGTAAATACCTCTATAAACATTATCTCATATTGTATGTGGAGCGAGACTCTTGGGTTTCATCTTGGGTCCAAGAGAAAGTTTACAGGGATCATCTAGCACTATTTGCCATTGATGCAGGAAATGTGATGAAATGACATTTTTATCATCCTGTTCCAGATAAAAGTGACCTCATGAAGATGCTGCCACTTTGTGAGACCCTGCTTGGACTGGAGTCATTCCCATTCATAACTGCAGCCAAGTACAGAGCACTGTTACCTCGTGAACCTCAATCATTCATCCTCTCGTTATGTTGTAGTTAGAAGAAAATGTGATGAATATGCAGAGCTTCAAAGTTTTATTTGTTAAACACATTTGCTTATGACTTTAGGTAACAATATCAATGAAAAAAATCATATAATGAATTAAAGTCACATCAGCAAACCAAAGCAATTGTGCACATTTTACAAAGAAAGAAAGAATGAAAGACCCAGATAAATGCATCCTCTCCCTCTTTTTTTTTTAAACCACTTTTGCTCTGCCTGTTTAAATCAGTGATATGATGGGTTCTGTGGCTCCAGAGTTAAGAGTTTACAACTTTACATATTAATTGTACCTGTCTTAACAGATCATAGAGGAAATGAAAAATATATGCAAAGTATTTAGCATGGTACATGACACAGAGCTGGGTGAAAGTACTTTAACTGCTATTAATATGAAAACTAAAGGCCCCAGACCTCTACTCAGTGTTCTGGTGCCATGGGTGGAAGTTGCACAGGACTCGTCGTGGGCTCCCACACTTGCTTTCCTTGGTCAAATGCATGATGCGCTTTAGTGAGTCATGGTGACACTTTGAGGACCTCATCCCAAGCTCTTGTCCATCTGTGGCGCCTTCACTGATTTATGTTTTTGGTCTGGGTTGGTGGGCACCTTGATTGTCACACAGGGGCGGGGGCCCCCTGTGTTTCTCCCCTAAGGGTCACTGCTCTTGCTGTCAGCCACTTTGCATTTCCTGTTGCTCAATGCTGACCCTGTGGTTGCTTGCCAATGCAGCCACCTGAAATCTTCCTACTCCTTCAACAGCATTTTTAACGGGAATTCACATTTCATGAGCTAGATTTTTGTTACTATAGCATCCTGACTCTTGTCAGGTCCTCATTTGAAACCATCCAGCTTGACTAAGTAGTTACTAATCTGTTTGATTTCCATTTAAACTTCCCCCTTTTTTCCCCATGTGCTCATTACTGTGGTTTATATTCAGCTTCTGATGATAGCTAACCATTTTTGTGAAGCCTAGAGCATAATAGGTATTAAAAGCTCAAGCCTTCTGATGCATCTGCTATTTGTTTTCCCTCCCTACTAATTAGCGGGTCTACATTCTCCTTTGTCTCCTTCCTAATGTATTTGTGAAATATTGTCTGGCTGCCCTTTGTTTCCCCCGATAGTTGCATCTCACATTGTGCTTTGCTTTCTGGCTGCTGTTCCCGTATCACACATGCCCTATTCTCTTACCCTTGCTGTCAGCAGTGTGCCCTCATTTCCCTTTGCAAGTCATTTCATCCTGGCAGCTTAAAGCTCAGCGTGGGTTTTGCTCTCCATAGACTCACTCGCTGGGTGAAGGCTTGGGGACAGGCTCGTGAACATGGGGAGAATATGAGTATTTGGCTCCTCTGCTACCTAGCACTTATCACAAAATTTAAAATATTCTAGTACTTTCTGGAAAATCTACCGACCTCTTTCTGTGGTGTCAGGTCACAACTGGGATATGCTCAGGCATCCAGTGACAACCTCTGTTGACTTCAGTGAATATTGGACAGGGTGTCAGATATGTAAGTCTTTCATCTACCTCTTCCTGCCCTTTCTTTTTCGCATAAAAGTTGGCAGAAACTTCAGATTTCTCTGAAGATCTTTAAAGAAATGCCTACAAAGTACTTTTGGGGAAGAGTCTCATGTTGTCGTGTCATTTAAACGACGTGAAGCGGGCTCCATCCTTATGGTAGCCCTGTGCCTCACCTGATGCAATGAAAGATTTAGTAGGCCCAACAATGAAGTGGAAAAGGATGCCAGAACAATAAATGGGGTGCAGATTTTTCACTGGTAACAAAGACGGGGGACAGGCAGCCATCCCCTTCCCCTGCTAAACTGAGCTTTATGCAGCAATAGCCAGAGGTCCTGGGCTCCTCTAAACAGAAAGTCTTTCTTCCCCTTGACTATGGGAGCATGTCTGACGCTTTTGGAGTAAATATGAAGAAAGAGAGCCTCACTCAGTCCTCCCTCGGGTCTCCTGTGTGTCTCTGGAACTGTGTTTGCTGGTTTAGTAGTAAACACAGCTGAAAGAAGCCTTACCCAGGTTCAACTCACTGTTCCCATTAGTCTTTGAACTTGGGACCAGCTCCATGACGTGGCTTAGTTCAGCATCTGGAAGGTGAAAGGAATGCCTTAAAATTGCTCATCTAGAAGGAGGCTTTTGTGAGTAGAATGGGACCTGACAGGAGCATTTCAGCCATTCTTCGATTTTTAGCACTTTGCTTTTCTGAGACACATCTGTCAGAATTATTTTCCATTTCTTTTTCTACCACTAGGAAGTCAAATTGGCTGTTGACTTGTGAAGTTCCAAAGTTTCTATAATGGTATCCTAAATGTTAATAATATAGATACATCTTACATATGTAACAAAAAGTGTCAAAGGTAATGTCATGGGTCATTTCATTTCTTAAAATTCTGACCCATTTATTCTCTGAGTTTTTTAATTTAGCCTAAGATTAGGCTATAGTAATCTGCATAGAAGACTTATTCTAAGTATTCATACATTCATTTGTACCTATTATAACAAGAATCACAAAGCTCAGCCCTTTAAGAATATTTTTTAGCTGAGAATGGTGGTAAACACTTGTAATCCCTGGACTAGGAGGCTCAAGCAAGAGGATGGCAAGCTCAAGCCCAGCCTAAGCAACTTAGTGATCTAGCAAGACCCTGTCTCAAAATAAAAACATAAATAAATAAAAAGGACTGGATATGTAGCTCAGTAAGAATGAGAGCCTTGAGTTCAGTAACACACACACACACACACACACACACATACACACACTTTAAGAGATCAAGATCCACCTAGGCTCAGCTTCGTACACACATAAAATACCCCCAAAATAGCTTACTGGACTTTGATTCTAACATTTTAGCAATTTCCGTTTTGCTAAATTCTGATCCTAGGTTGCTGCTTGGCCAACCTGTCACCCTCAAGCCAGGCTGCTCTTGGAATGGTATTCATATTGAGCCTCAGATCAATCTACATTTTGTTATTTAGTCTTTGGACTGATTTCCTAGTATTCTGTTTTCTTTCCCTAGAAAGGGGCTCTTGCTCATTCTCTTTCCGACTCATTTCATACTGAATTTCTGACAGATTTGTATCCACTTGGCAAGGTCCATGGGGCTAACCCAGACGCGTTCAGCTCCCAGGGGTGTACCTCCCTGTCTCCATGGATAAGCTGGTTGTTTTAGACCGCTGCCTTTCAGTCAACTTGCCTTTCTTCCTGTGGAGCCTGGGACTTAGACCGGCTCAATGGCTCCCTGTTGTTTTTTTTTTTTTAATATGAAGCCATTTGTCTCATCATTTAGTGGTGTGCTGTGTCTACGCTGATGTCCACCATAGAAAAATTAATGTTAATGTTAGGTGCAAACATTGGCTTTTTTCAGATTCTGTGCAGCAGAATTTAGTGCTTAAATTAGAATTTTACTAAACTTTGATTACTGTGCTGCAATCCACAGTAATGAGAATTTCTACTCCCGTGGAGCTGGGATTATAGAATCACGATACTAAATAAGCCTATTGCAATTGCCAAGAGGAGCCCAGAGTCCAGACAGGTTAAACAACTTGTCCCAGGAACACTGTCAGCTCTGGAAGACAAAATATAACCTCATGTTGTCCATGTTTCTTTTATTACTGTTTCAGATCTGGTCAGCTACAGAGGATGAAAACACACAACTCTTGGGAGCTTAGGCTAGTGACAGTCCATTCTTTGTTGTAGGGTCCTGAGCCTAGGAAAAGAACCTATTCTCATAACCATCACAGTTAGATTAGAAAGAAAGGGAAAGATTGAGAAACTACAGCATAGGGAAGCACAACTTAAAAGTTGGGTTTGGTGTCACTAGTCAGGAGCCACCTGGTCTCTCTTTGACACGAAGGAGATGCTAAGCCTGATTGAAGTGTCCGGGCCGCTGAGTGGGTTTCATGAAGATGGTGGGTGGTTATGACAGGGTTTGTCACTTTTTCATTGGAAATGAAATCCAGCAGTGCCAGTGAGGCCATTGTATTTAAACAAGAAACTGGCTAAGCACAGGTGTGGGAGGCTGGAAAGCTGAAAAAGGAAATGGCATTTTATAGAGGATTTTCTAGCACATTAACTGCATAATTCCTCAGCAGGATTGCTAGCTCTTTGCAAAGTACAAATGTCTCCCACATAATTGCCAGAGTGGGGCTGCTTTTGGAAAAGCTTCAGAGCTTTCCTTGAGAGCCACGGTAGCATTTCTGCATCCAGCAAGACCACACTCCCATCACTACTGTCTCTGTCTGCCCTTTAAAAGCCACCTATCAAAATCCCTTCCTAAAACTGGGCTCATTCCACAACCCGATCTGACATTATCTCTGGCCTATTCTTCAATGCATTCGACTAAGGAATCCAGGTTTCAGGTGTAAACTTTGTGTCTGGTGTCAGCCTGAACTCCAGCAGCATGTCACACGTCAAAATATCCTACTTCTTATTTCTTACTGGAGGAGCTGAGCTGACCAAGTGCAGGATGAGGAACAGCTCATAACCTTCCTGTCTTGTGTATTACGTTTTCTGTCCCTCATGCCCCCAAATTCTCATACCAGACAGGCAAACGTGAGTCAATGGGTCGAGAGTGTGGGCTCTGGTACCAGACAGCCTGGGTTTGGAGGCAAACTGGTGCCGTCTCCTACTGTTGCAGACAGGTATGTTAATTAGATAACTTGTAGGGTCAGACAGGGCCAGCCCTTGAGAGGAGCCAACATGGAGGTCAATGGAGACACCTTTACTAAAGGTCGGCATTGCAGAAAGAGAAAGGACTATACCATGTGTTTCCCCTAGGATGAATAGCAGTGATTGATATTCTAATAGGTATCAATCACCTGGGAGGGGGACCAAGATCTCCAGAAAAGATCCTTACCACCCCTTATAAAAAAATCTTTGTTTATTATGCTTGCTAGTGACTTGCTTCCCCATTTAATCCCCATTAATCAATTACCTAAGCAGCTACACTTGTTATAATCTTATTGGTTGATCATAGTTTTGTCCCACATCATGTCCACCTTATGATTTCTCATTGGATCAATATTACCTAAGTGACTATTCTTGTAATCCTATTAGTTGACTATAGTTTTGTCCCTCCTCGATCCTGCCTCACCTTGTGGCCTTCCTCCATAAAAACTCCCTGGGAAACAGGATTCCCTGACAACCCATTTTCTGGTTGCCCTTCTGCCTCTCTTAGACAGGAGCTATCTTTCCTTCTCTCAATAAATTTTTCCTACTCTTAACCTCTTTTGTTCTTAGAATTCATTCTTCGATTTTAGAGGACATGAACTCGAGTTTCAGAAATATCGTAGGTTCCGGAGTTACATCTCTTCCCCCTATATCACTACTACGTCACTCTTATCCCCCAACTGCTTTCAATTTAAGCTCAGTTCTCCTCAAGCTGTAGTCACTGAATTAACTCTACTCCTAACCTGGGCATGGTGGAACACATCTGTAAACCCAGCACTCTGGGAGGCTGAGGCAGGAGGATGGCAAGTTTGAGCCCAGCCTGAGGAAATTATCAAGACTGTTAGGGAGAGAGAGGGAGGGAGAGAGAGAGAGGGAGGGAGGGAGGGACAGGAAGGGGAAGAGGAAGAGGAAGAAAAGGAAAAGAGGATATAGCTAATACAAAGGCCCTGGGTACAATCCCTAGTACCACAAAGACGAACAAAACCAAGAACAAAGCAAAACAAAATACTCCTAGTAACGACATCCTCCTTTGCTGTCAGGAGCAGTGAGGGATCTTAATAAGGTAAATAGCACACAAGCTTAAATATTGCATGGTTTCTCTTATAGGAGAAATCCAAAATACAAATAAAGAGCCAAGTGAAAGAGAGATACTGGGAGGTAGGGAGATAGATCTTCCTCAAATGGGAGGGAGGGAAAGGGGATGAAAAAGAGAACTGAGATGTGTTGTGCATGTGCAACAACTCCGCACAAGGAATGCGGTTATTCTGTAACGCAAACATATAGCGCTAAAAACTAAAAATGGAAAAAAATGTTTAAAGGGGCAAAATAAATAGATAAGGTTGATGGTAAATTCTCAATAGATGCTAGAAAAAATTACATTGCTGGACCTTATTTCATGGCGAATTTTCTAATGGTTGTTTCCATACATCTCTTCTAGGGGCGCTAACATTTAGCAGTGGGTGAAAGCGATGAAAAGCAACGTGCATTGTTCTCCCCGAGGCGCAAACAATGGCAGGAAATACGGGCTGAGTGTGATGAGTCCGCCAGGCTCACTCTATGATGATGAATGACAGGACAGGACAGGACAGGACAGGACAGAAGAGAGAGGGAGAGAAGACAGAGCGAGCTGGGAAGGGACTTGTCCTCCAAACTCCAGAGGACACAAGGGGCTGGAGTGAAAATGCAAACTCCTAGAGAAGGCGATTTTGGCGTTTTAGGAAATGATACTGAATATTTTCTGCCATCTTCTTTCTGCCTAGATCTATGGACATCATTTACTCAGGACCCCCGAGAGTAATTAAGCTCGTGAAAAGAGAAAAGCCAGCTCGCAGTAAATTCTGAATTCCACCACGGATGTCGCAGAAACTGAACTAAAAACAGCTGCAGTTTATCTGTGCTGCCGAATTGGTTATAATTTGCTGCTACCCTCACCCTTAGCACACAGCAATCAGTGTACAGAAGTGCAGAATTTTAAGATGATGAGTGTTTTATTTCTTAAAATAAACAGTAGCAATTTAGAAACACAGTTATGTATTTTACATTTATTTTTTATATAGTAAATGTATATAGGAGACTTCCCTGGTGTCAAAAATCCTTACATGCACTTGTCAGAAATATCAAGATGACAAGCTAATATGGAATTCAGATTTAAATAATAGACCTCTGAGATACATTCCACAAAACTTCTGATGATTGTTTTATTGGCCCTGACCTAGCAATGCTTATTCCCTACTCTCGGCTAGGTGCATTAAAACTGTCTTATTTAATAGACATGCCTTCCCTAAGTTAGGACCAGGTCAGAATGTATTTTCAGAAGCGGGCTTCTCTTCGTGTAGCGTAACCCAGTCACCAGGCGAGGTTCTCAGTGAGGGTCCTTCCCCTTTTCCTTCTCAGAGCTAGCTTATGATTAAACCTTAAAAAACGAAGACCCACAGATTTTAAGACACACCATTATTTGCTTGAGGCCGCAGCAAGCACAGATGCTACCAATTAAATTACATCATCAAAATTTCAGACGATTTCTCACTTCGGAGATGTTCAGGAGAAAGGCACACTTTAGTATCCAAGCTATTTACGTATGTACGTGATATTTCTGTATCATCTATCTAGCCTATCTCTCGATAGCACTTTTCAGAGGAAGAAAATGGTAACACGACCCCTCCAAGTCCAAAGAGCTACTGAATGACAAAAATTAGAGGCACAAGTTTCTGGTTTCTGGGTTCTGACTCCAGATCTTTCCAGCGGAGCCTGAAGAGCATCATGACCTTGAGGAGTCACGGATTTCCTCTGCAACGTTTCCCCTTCTTTGTTTCAGGGGAAGTTAACAGTGATAATAATAGAGTATTAGCAAGGCACAGTGGGACATAGAACTAAAAAGAAATTCTTTGAATTCAAAATGATTCTTTCTGCTTCCTCAAGGTCATTTGATTTCTTTTACCAGATCGAAACACCTTCATTTTTCCCCTAATTATTAAATATAAATGTTCAACTAGTATATATTTAGGTTTGAGAATGACATCATAGAAGAGATTCAGATTTTCAAATGAATGACCTGCAGTCGAAGCCATGAAAACAAAATGCGTGACCCCCAGTGGAGGTTGGGGAGAGGTGTAATTGTACAAATGTGGCATTTTTAGCACCTACCATCGTTACGTATTTCCTGTTTGTCAGCACCCTTACATTACATAGAAGCAGTTGGGAGAACTTGTCGCCATGTTTCTAAAATGTGCCCGGGTGCCACTGGGGAGCTCAGCCTTCCCCGCGGAGCTCTTAGGGCCTCTCACTTGCTCTGTCCTTACTCTTACCATACTCCATGCATTTTTTTTCTTTTGTATTTTCAGATTTCCTTTCAAGTCAAAATGCCACAGGCAAAGAATTGTGGTTCTTGCTGCTATTATGCATTTACATAACCCATTATATAATTCCTCATTTGTCAGAAATGTTAATTAGCTGTGATTTGCAAGGCTGCCAGAGGTTATCCCAATTTTTCTGACGAGGAGCTAGAAGGAGAGTGAGACTGGTTTGGGAGCAAAGATTTGGATCACACCCACAGTGACTCAGTGGTGGTTCCAGGAGTTGGCACTGGTGTTCTTGTTCTTGAGTCCTTGTTTCTCCATTTAATCTACAAATTAAACAAGGCCTAGATATTTGTTTCCTTTTGGAGCCTTTGGAAAACCTCTGTTTCCAATGCTCTGCTCACTACCTACTGGCACGGACATCAGGACCTCCCCAGGTGGTAAATCCACAACCCCAACCCCTCTCCCCCAGGCCTCACGTCAGGCTCTGCTCTCAAATCCCTGAGCACATGCCAGGGAAGTTTTCCTGAATAGGAGGCTTCTAAAACTTGATCATATTCTGCTTTGTGGTTGTTATTTCCTGCGCTAATGTTCTTTAAATTCCTGATGAGCAGGGCTCTGGTCTATTATTTTCCACCTCATCTCAGTTACTCTGGGCCCTTAGACGCTGCTCAATAACTGTTAGCTCATCTCAAAAGAAGTATTCCATCCAGTGGGTCATCCACTAGTAAGTCAGCTGTACGTGTGGCTGACCAATTGGAAACAAATTCCATGAACGGATGAGTGAGGACAATGAACTATAATCTAGGGCTGGTTCTTTCTGCAAACTTCTCCATTGCTGCCATTCCGAGCTCAGTTCCACCTCTCACTCTGGAGTATTGGAAATTAGGAACTGTACATGTACGTATTCTCCCCGAGGATTGAGGGCTAACAGTTTCCAAAGCCCTCAGGAGTTCTCTGTGCTTGGAAAAGAGTATGCATGAACCTGTCAGCAATCATCAGCAGCGGATGGGTATGGAGTCTTTGTGGAAGTGGCAGCTGGTAGGAGGGCTGCTGTCAGAGGAAGAATTAGAGCTGTGCCCTTGTGCAGGACCTTTGTCCCTTCTTTGGAGCTAGTGTAGAATATGGAGGGCCCTGCAGTGAAGTGAATTCTGAGAATTCACACTTTTAAAAAATCAAAGGTCTTTAAAGAAAGTCAACACTGTGATTTGGAGATTTAGGACACCTCTTTTGGATGAGCAATACAGTCACCTTGGCTCCTTTCCTGCAACTTAAAGTTTCTGTGATGTGTGGGCAGCTCTGCTAAAAAATTGAAGCCATAAGAAGTGAGGTTTTGATATTACCTTTACTTTTGATGTTTGTGGTTCTCTCTCTTTCTCACACTTTATTCTAGACATCAGAAGAGGAACTTATTTAATTGGGCAAAAGTAATTGCTCATATGAGTTGACAGATTTCATGGTCCTCTTTAAAAATCTTTAAAATAGAAATTAACAAAAGGAAATGTTGTGACCCTAATAAGTTGATCACATCAGGATAAAGGACAGCACAATTATTTGTGGAGTTCCTACTATAGAATACAAGGTAATGAGGAACCATTTTATTTAATCACAGAGCCTTCTTGAATTACTTCTTTCATTTATGCCATGAAGAATTGGTCAGTTTACAAAAACATAATAACCAGAAAGATAAATGAGGGTGACTACGAGATTCCTGTGGTCCTTCAGGAATATTCTGATTTTGACAGCCTGACAATATTCATTTCAACCTATTGTTGCCATGACACTGCGATCTTTTGTTGACTCTTTGGCAGGAAGAAAAATACTAATTCTTACATTTCTAAGTCTTTAATTAATCTGAACAGAGGGACTATTAATATAAATCATTAACCACCATAGAATAATAATACTAATTATTATATGGGTCTTCCTGTGTGCTACAGATTGCTCATAGTGGTTTACTTATATTTACTTGTCTGATTCTTACAAAGACCCTTGAGGAAGGTGATGTTTTTATTCCTGTTTTGTAGTTGAAGAAACTGAGGTGCCGACAGGCTGAAAAATGTATTCAAGGTCTCACGGTGGAGCCAGTTTTGAAGCTTCTGAGGACAGCTGCAGAGACTGTGTGGGTGTCCCCTGCCTTGTGACCTTCTAGGAATGGACCCCTTGTTCTACAGTGCCAAGTTTATTTTCTTATCATATTCTATTCTTTTTCCCTATGCTTTCTGTTTTTTGCAGTTTATTCTCCAAACAGCAGTTAGAGAAATACATAAATTAGCATGTGTGTGTACGTGTGTGTGTGTGTGTGTGTATGCGTGTGCCCTGGGGATTGAACCCAGAGCCTCCCTCTGAACCTCATCCACAACTCTTTTTACTTTTAATTTTTGAGACAGGGTTTCCTTAAGTCACTAAGTTGCTCAGGCTGGGCTTGAACTTATGATCCTCTTCCCTTAGCCTTCCAGAGTTCTGGGATTGTGAGCATTGGCTACCATGGCCATCTTGCAATTTTTTATAACAGTAAAACAGGTCATGTGGCTCTCTGGCTTATACAACACTCCCATTGCTTCCTGTCTTGTTCAAACCGTAATCCAATCTCGCACTTAGGCCAGTGGGGCCTCCACATTGTGCTGCCGCCCACCTATCTGGGCTCATATCTCCCTCGTTCCTTTATCCATCCTGGCCTTTCTATTCTGGGAACAACCCTGGTCCATTCTCCCTTCAAGGCTTTGCGTTTGCTATTCTCTCTGATTTACATTCTTTTACCCGAGACCTTTGCTTGCCGTCTTTTGATCCCTACTCAGATCTCTGCTCAGGTAGCACCTCTGTGGCATAATCTGGAGTAGTCATCGCATTGCCTAGCATTCCCCATTCCCTAATTGTTTTAATTCCTTTATGACACTGCGCTATCAGACAATTCATTTTTCATATATTTGCTTTTTTTTTTTTTTTTACCAGGGATTGAACTTGGGTCCCTGTGCTTAGCGAGGCAGGCGGTGGAACCACTGAGCCAAATCATATATTTACTTGATGCTTGTTATTGCTTTTAGAACATAAACCCCAGGACAGCCAGGGTTTTACTCGTTTTGTTCACTGTTTATAACTCCCGTGACAAGAACAGAGGGTTGCATAGTGTCAGCGCCAAAAAGTACTTGATAAGTGAATGAATTAATCAATGAATAGATTTGATGAAATATCGCCTTGGGGAAGAGAAATTTTTGGTAAAGCAAAAATTAATGCAAAAAAGACACTGGTATGCTATGTCTCCCTTCTGTTATTCCCATGCTTTTCAGGTTTTGGTTTAACAAAGAAGATCATGTAAATAGCACAACCTAAAATAAGTACAGTATTGCTGAAAGCTTCTCTCACTAGGTAGACAGTTTTACAAGGTGCTAGAAATCACTGACATCCTGATTCAAGTATGAAAGGATGATTTTTCCTCTGTGAAAATGTCTAATCTTTCTTTGGAATAACAGCACTTGTAGGTTTGTGAATAAGAAGAGAATGTCATGATAAAGAACATCTAAAGGGATCACCACTAAAATGAAGAAACTAAGAAAGAGCTAATGAATTAATATTATATGTGATTGTAGTTCAGATCAGTATAACTTCTTTCCTGTCTGACAGAGCTCAGGATGGTGTCTGGGTGGTGCACAGGCAAAAACAGATGTGTTCAGAAGCCAGAATCCCCCCGATCATGTAGCGATGCCGTTGCAGATGTGGGATCTCAGTCACAAAGACCAAGTTCATTGGCAACAGTGATGCAGCAGGGTGACTGGCGTTCCTGCCTAGCTCACTGCGCTTTTTGCTGATGAGGAAACTGAAAACACTATTTAATTCTTTGTGGAATTAGAAATTTATTCTCAAGGCATCGTGGAGATTTTCTGCCATGAGTCTATAGTGGTCACTGTTCAAATTTTACTCATTTTGAGTAAAAGCAGCCATTGAGGCTTTGCAGGATGGGTGGTTGATCTCAAAGGGACTGTTGGAAAAACCATGGCAGAGTAGTCTCAGGCTGTTCCCTAGATTCCCTTTTGGGGCAGTGCGGGAATTATTCTATGCAATAACATTGTCCCAGTCCCCTGGGTGGCTATATGAAAAGCACTCTAGACTCAAAAGCTTACAGACCACAGAAGAGTATTCCTTACAGTCTTATAGCCTGGAAGCCTAAGACTGGGATGCTGGCAGACGATGCATCTGGGGAGAGTTAGATTCCTGATTCACAAATGGCCGTTTTCTTACTAATCCTCTCTAGGTGGAAAGGGGCAGATGAGTTCCTTTGGCCCTCTTTTATAGAGCACCGAGTCTACAACAGATATCAGAAATGATGGGACCAGGACAGTTTACTCAAAGAACTCAGTCATGTGGCATGTTTTCCCTCTCATTGTAACTACCTCCTCATCCTTCCACGATGTGACGGCATTTGTGAACAGGAAATTAAACATGCAAGGGAAATTATGGGAAATAAAGTTAAACAGAATCTCAAATCTTTGAGTGTCTCTACTCTGAGGAGCTACATATTTCTCAGTAAAAGTATGTTCTATTTTCCTTAACCATATATAGCCACACTGGGATTCATGACACTTGATCAGTATTATTTCATTAGTTGAAAATATCTAGCAGTTTATTTTAAGACATGCAAGTGAGGAAAGAATTGAAAATTCAAGCAATAAAGTCCAAACACAACAAATACCCCTAACTGACATTCCTCCCTGCAGAATATTGGAAACTTCCCTGAAAATTTTCTAATTGGAGCCACGGATCAGATAAATCCGACAGCACATTTCAAATGGCTTGGGCAGTTCAAGAACATGCTGAGACTCTGTGATCTAGGTTGTTTGGCCTAAGGATTTGAGGAGGCAAATAGAAGCAGCTGCACTAAGGATTTTCTGCAATTAGATTCATGCAGATTCTGGAAGTTGCTTATTAGGTCTGTCACTTTCAATCCATCTAGCATTTTCACATTCCAGTTATGTTGCTGGTTGCTCAGCAGGGTCAGTGGTTTTCCTTTTACCTGCTAGACAGCATTGTACAACTGTGAAGGCTTATCTGCTGGAGGCAGGATGCACAATTTGGCTGCCGATTGAAAAGTGCATGGATTTTTGATTTGTCTGTGTGAGACAGCACAGACTCTTCCTAGGTGTTCCAGTTTGGACCAGTTCAAGACTTAAGTATCTTTTCCAAGTTGTTCTAAGCTTATTCATTTTTTTTTTATAAATGTCCTTTCCTCTGGTACTTCATATAGTACACAAAGCCAAAGGTAAAGGAAGGTAAAAAGGTAAAAAGGAAAACTATAGGAAGCTAGTTTGCCTATTTTGTTTCATCACCTGCCTAGTATTAATTCAGAAAGCTATAGTCTAAACTAAATGCCAGCCTGACTCCTTCAAATTCTGTTAAATGTGAGGTCCCTCAATATTAACGATCATATCTCGTCTCAGAATGTGCTAAATTTTAGCATGTTTCTCCCTTCCTCCTCTCTTCCTAAAGACCTGTTCTATAATGTTAGCCTTCAGTTGGACAGAGGAATATTGAATTCAGACATTCTGAAGAATTCTACATCTACCCTCCTTCTTTCCTAGATTTCTTCCCTTCCCAACCTGGTCATTCAGTCGGCCATATATTTCCAATGCAGATTTGGCAAATGGATTTGATGGCGATTTTGCCTCTCCTGTTCCTCCTCCCTTGTGAGGTACTTACGTGAGATCATGCTAAGAAATACTAGGTCCTTGGGACTTTGCAACCCTCAGAGATTCCTACTCGCTCATGTTTTGTGTATTTTTGCATTTATATCTGACCTCTAGACTTAGAGAGCAATGTTTTCCAGGGGGAGACAGATGATCCTGAGCCAGAGTTTACTGATTTTCTCTAGCTTGTTTCATTTACATCTCTGCTTAAGAATTTAAATTTGCCACAAGATGGTAACCAGATGGACCTGTGTTTTTTACAACATAATTCTAAAATAATGTCATGGCAGAGACAGGGATTGATCTGAGAAGACAAAGTGGCTGTTTTTTCCCTCCTTCAAGCAGCAATTGTGAACTGGGTCCTGCAAACACATAGTCCAGCCCACGCATTTTGCCAAGTGGTTCCCATAGATGCTTTTTTGCACAGAAGTAGGGGGAGGGTTGAAGGTGCAAAATTGCAGGGAAAGTGACTCCTCCACTAAGGGCAAGGCCATTTGGAAGGAAGAACAGTAAAACAATCCTGTGAAATTGGTAGAGTCATCAGGTAAAAGCTAGTGGATGTTTTGCCTCTCAAAATTCAGTTTCCCATTTCTGGATGCTAGTTTAAGACATGCTTAGATTCTGCCTTTTAAGTTTTTGACAGAGAGTGCTATAGAAGCAGGAAGTGACAACAGCTAGGTTGTTGAAAATGAAGCAGCAAGAAAAGGGATCATTTGAAAGTTAACTTGAAGTGCTTGAAACTTATGGGAAAAACAGTGGATGTGAAGAAATGAGTTGGATTCTGGCCACTTGTCTGAACTGAAGAGCAAATACTTTCCATCTCCATCACCTGGCCTCCAAAGCGCTTTCCTGACCTGTATCACCACTGTGGAACATAGATTTAATCTGCGCAGGGCAGCAGCCCATGTGGTGAATGATGACTGAACTGTTGAGGTCCAGAGGTCAGACTTAGAATTTGAGCTTCCTAAGGTTAAATTCTTTCAAGTTCCAGAATCGTCTCTCTTCCTTAATGGAAACCAGAGGGGAAGAGAGGCGGGTATGATGGCTGCCTCTGGAATTTGAAGTCCTCTGAGGACTTTTCAGGTGCCATTTTGGAAATATTTGAAGAACATCAGATATTGAGCTCTTTAGGATCCTAATTTCAAAAACCGTTGGTTTTAAATACAGTACCCAGGATGAGTTAGAATTATTACCAGATACTCACATGTGCTTTTGCACACATGACAGGAGGATCCTGATGATTTGCAGAAAGCTTGGTGAAAAGTAATGGAAATCAGGAGTTGAGATTAAAGAATTGATGACTTCTTACTGGAGTAGAGAAGCTGAGGGAGTTTTTCATCTTGATATCACCATATTAGGAAACATAATAGTTGACTGATAAGTAAAATATTTTGAAAAAAGAAATGAAAACTGACTTCTGCTGGGAAGGTGGAGTAGTAAGTTCTGGTAAGTACAATCAAAATTCCTAGAAATTACACATAAAATAAACATAGAAGAATCAGAAATATGCAGGGAAGAAGGCTGACAACCCAGGGGACCTAAATTTGAGTTTAACACATTAATTACACCCCTGGGTTTCTTCTTTGTCTCATCTATTCCATATTGAGAGATGAAAAATGTGATAATCTAGAAATGGCAATAACACATTAAAAAGAGTATTTTAAAACATCCCAACAGAAGTCAAATTTCACTACCCTATGCAAAAGACCAGGAAAGGGACAATTTAGCAAGAATCAACAATCTATATCTGTATACTCTAAGCAGGGCCATGGAAGAAATGATGACTTCAATCTCACTCAGGGAACAAAGGCTGAGGAGGGAGCCTCACAAAGCTCCAAGTCCACCTCGCATCGTTGAGACGTCCCCTCACTTCTCCGCTGTGGCTCTTGCAGAGGAGGAAGAACGGAGAAGCAAGACTTTCCCCAGTGGAAATCAGCCTGCCCTCAACATAGTGTCCACGGAGGTTGGCTGGGCATACAGAGCTTCTGCCCCCAGGCGCCTTCCCATCTCTGGTGTTGAAGGGGTCTCAGTGGGGTTCACACCTGTGTTAAGGAAGTGGACCTACCTCTGCTCTCTTTGCGTGATAGAAGCAGAAGAGGCCAACCACAACAGAAGGGTTAGCTAAGGTTCATAATCCTATAATGAGGACAAAACAGATAGATTTCAGTAGAAGGACCCGAATGACAGAGGTGTTCCATTTATTTGACAAAAGCTAAAAAGCGATCATGATTTAAATGCTTCAATAAACAATTATAAACATACTTGAAATAAATGGCATGAAACAGAAAGCATCAGCAAAGAAACAGAAGATATAAAGAAGAAACAAGTAGGAACTTTAGAAATGAAAAATACAGTTACTAGAATAAATAGCTTGATGAATGTTTTCACTTGTGCAACAGAGAGGACAGAGGATCAGATGAATGCCTGCAGAACAGAAAGCATTCAACCTGAGCAACCAAAAGAAAATAGACTGGAAAAAATAAAAAAGCAGAGGGCTTCAGAGACGTGTGACACTGTAACAAAAGATCTAACATATGTCATCGGAGCAGCACATGACAGGGGGAAGAGGGTGCTGCCAAAAAAGTGCTCAAGTAATTAATGCTGTAAAATGCCCCAAGTTTTGCAAACAACTCAAACTTACAGAATAAATCAAAAGAGAGCTATGAAAAACCACATTCATGTAGCATGTAAAAATTAAAGTCAATAAAAATGTCCTGAATGTAGCCAAAGGCAATGATACTTTATGTATGGGGAAAGGATTAGAAGGATTAGATGTCTTATTAGAAACTACGGTAGGGAAAAGAGAGCAGAGAATGGAATTACTGTGAGAAGGAGAAAAAATGGAAACAAAGTGTTTGTAAGTAGGGAGGGGTAGAGGGGTTGACTGGAGGGCAGGGGAATGGGGAAAAAAAGAACCCGGGTGGATTATGTAAAGGTGTAGATTTCCAATGATAAGTGTCCCTACATTGTATACCTTAAATGTACCGATAAAATTAATTAATAAAAAAGAAACTACGAAAGCGGAAGGAAGTAGCAAGATATTTTTTAGTTGCTGAAAGAAACTACAATAACGCTACAAGCAGTGAAAATATCTGTCAGGAATGAAAGGGAAAATAAGACTATTTCAGTTGAAGAAAAATAGAGAATTTGTCAGAAGCAGGGAAAGAAACCTAAAAGAATGGCTAAAGGAAATTCTCTAAAGAGGAAATTTTGGGACATCAAGGAGGAATAAGAGCAGAGTAAAAACACAGTGCAATAGGCTTTCCTCAGTTTAAGTTTCTGAATTATGTCTGGAAATTGAAGTAAGAAAGATGTCTGTGTTTCTAAATGCATATAGAGAAAACTAAGATAATATAAACAGGGGTCATAGTGAGGTGACCCAGAGAGAAGTAAAGATTCTATATGTTGCTCATATTGGTAAAGTGATACTCATGGATTATGGCAAGATGCACATAGCCTAATGCACTGAATAAGCACTATACCTGCTATGCAAAAAGATGTACTTAAAGCACTATAATGTCAAACAGAATTCTAAGGATTGCTTAAATAATTCATAGGAGAAAAAAATAAGACAAAACAAAAAAAGAATATAAACAGGAAATGAAAAACAAAATGCCAGACTTAAAACACACCACATCAATAATTACATTATATATATATATGATCTAAATACATGGATTAAAAGAAAAGATTGGCAGGTTAAATTGAAAAGCATGCCTTAATTATACACTGTCTACAATGAACTCACTTAAAATGTAACTATATGGACAGCACGAAAATGAAATAATAAAAAGAGATATAGTATGCAAACATTAGTCAAGGGAAAGCAGAAGAGGCTGTGTTCACATCCCATAAGGAGATTTCAAAGCAAGAAAATGCGCCCAAAATGGAGAGGGACATTATACAATGATTAAAAAAAGAGTTGCTCCACCAGGATGTCATAGAAATCCTGCATGTGCATTTAAGTACAGAACTATACACGATGTAAGGCCAAAATTGATAAGGCCATGGGCCGGGGATTTACCTCAGTGGTGCTGCACCTGTGTTGTAAGCACAAGGTCCTGAGTTCAATCCCCAGAACTGTCAAAAAAAAAAAGAAAGAAAGAAAGAAAGAAAGAAAGAAAGACAAACCTGATAAGACCATAGTATCCTTAAAGATTGCATGACAACATAGTAAAGATGTCAGTTTTCTGCCAGTGGAAGTTTTTATGAAAACTACAGGTAGATTTTTTTTGTTTTGTTTTTGGAAGATATAGACAGTATTACTCTAAAATGTATGTGAAAAGGTAAAGAAACTAGATTGTCTAAAATAATTTTGAAGGAAAATATAATGGGAAGAATCAGTAAAACTGATTGTAAGACTTATTATATAGCTACAAGAATCCAGACGGTGTGATACTGGCAGAAAACAGACCCATAGATCAATGAGATAGAACAGAGAGTCTGGATTAGACTCACACAAACATTCCTGATTGATTTTTTTTTTTTGATGTAGATGCAAAAACATTCAAGGGAAGAAAGACATCTTTTTCAATACATCATGAGAACAAATGGACATTAGAAGAAAAAAAAAATCTACTTTGGCCTGAGTCTCATGACTCTTAGAAAAATTAATTCAAAATAGATCAGAGGCTGAAATTTAATACATAAAATCATGAAAGTTGTAGAGAAGAACATGAGAGAAGACATTTGGAGTCTATGGGAAGACAAATAATTCTCAGACATTGTTCCAAAACTGCAATTAATAGGAGGAAAATTGGCAAGTAGCATTTTGTAGAAACTGAAAACTTTTGTTCTATGAAGGAGCCTAAGAGGATGAGAAGATAATCTACGGATTGGAAGAAAAGTTTTGCAAACCACACATTTCATAAAGAACTAGTATGTAGAATATACAAAGAACTTTTAAATCTCAACAATAAAAACACAGCTAAGCAAGCAGAAATCCCAAACCAAAAGCAGCCAGTGATTAAATATGCAAAAGACATGGAGAGCTACCTCGCAGAAGGGACACAGTTGCCCGAATGAGCACACGGAAAGATGTCTGGCATCATTAGCCACTAGGAAAATACAAATGAATACCACAAAGTGCTATCGCTACAAACCCATCAGAATGATTCATATAAAAGAGAGAGGGAGAGAGAGAGAAACAAAGCAGATCAGTGACAAATCCCAGTGCTCACAATAAGAAAAGAGAGCAAATCACTGACATCGCCATGGCAGTCTAGAAAATAAGCTGTTTCTTTAAAAATTAAGCATTCCAATACTGTATGCCTCAGAATGCACACTTCTGGGCATTTATTCCAGAGGAATGAAGATTCTACTCATGTAAAAACCTGTACCAGAATGGTGATAGTGGCTTTACTTGTAATAGGCCCTACCATGAACAGCTCAGATGTTTGTCAGTGAGTGAATGGTTAAACAAATTATCATACATCTATACCATGGAATAGTGAGCAATGAAAAGTAATGAATTATTAGTACATGCAACAACATTGGAGAATCTCCAGAGACTTATGCAAAGAATTATGTATCCCAAAAGATTATATACCATGTGATTCCATTTATAAAACTTTGTCAGAATGACAAAATTCTAGGAATGGGGACTATATTATTGGTTTCTCAAGGGGTTCAAAAGGGAATCGGGAAGCAATAGGGAAAAGGGTGAAAATGTAAAAAGCAATCTTATATGGTGATGGCCATTTATATCTTGATAATATTAATGATGACAGTATCCTAGTTTTTTTTTTTTTCTTGGTACTGGGGATCGAACTTGGGTCCTTCCCGCTTGTGAGGCAGGCAGTGGTACCACTGAGCTAAATCTCTGGCCCCTGGTTCTGATATAGAGGTTTCTTTTAAAAGTTACCACTGGGAGAAAAGGTACCTAAGTAAGGGTACACTGCATTTGTGTTTTTTTACAGTTTTGCGCAATTCTATAGTAATCGTCAAAAGCTCAAAGAAAAACAAGCAAATACTTTCTCAAGGGGCAAAGTAAAATGAAACTTACCCCCAAATTTCACAACATTATTATCAGCTCTGAAACAAGACTTGAGCTGACGGCTTTCGTATACAGAGTTTAATCATCGTGACTCACATAAATGTGAAATATTTTCCTCATCCTAGGCTATATGGTGAGGTTTGCAAGTAGCTTACAGTTTGCAGACATGAAAGGAAAGCCGGATCTCCACGTATGTTTCCCTCTTGACCACAGTCATGGTTCCCTGTTCCTAGCACTGCCATGAACAGTTCAGAAAATTCTGCTTCTGCACATTTTCCCACCGTTTCCCTTAAGGCCATTAACATTTCTCCCTCCTTTACTTCCTCTATTCCAGCTTCTGCTGCCATCCTAACTCCTCAGCAAACACATCACAGCAGTGTGTAATCAGGTGTGAATGCTGGGTTTCTTTATTTTTCTTTGGTTTTTTTTAGGTACCAGGGAACGAACTTGAGTTCTCCGACTTGCAAAGCAGGTAGCAGAACCACTGAGCTAAATCCCCGGGCACAGTTGGCTTTCTTTCTGGATGTCTTGTATTAAAACACACACAGACACACACACACACATAAGCAAAAATAATTTAAAATCAATTACACATGACCCTTAGATGATGAAAAATCCCAATAGACCCATAGTGAATTGAAAATTTTGTAAGTAGAAAATGCACTTAATGCATCTACGCTACCAAGCATCCTCACTTAGCAACACAGCACACTGTAGGGAGAGGATTACTTGTTCACCTTCTGGTTGAGGGCTTGACTTGGAGGGGCAGCTTGCTGAGGTGGCCATAGACTGCCCAGAAGGACTAACACTGCAGTGTTTCTTCTGCATATGCAGAACTTTTGCAACATTGTGAGGTCAAAAATTATAAAGTTAAAAAATTGTAAGTGGAGCCGCTGTAAGTCAGGGACTGTCTGTACTCTCCTACTGGTAAGTGCTTGGGAAGATCCAGGTGGTCATCTGCAAAACGTGGTTACGAAGGTAAGGGAAAGGAAGAGGGCCAGGGCAGGTTCTCTCTGATTCTCCCTTTCTGGACCTTAGGGAAGGAGAAAGAGACAGGGCTCCTGCTTGCCACCAACTCTCTCCTCCCTGTGGTCCTCTTCTAATTTGTGAGTAAAGATTTTAATGAGACTATTAATTGTAGTACATTATTTTGTGTGTAAATGTCCTTTTTAATGAAGTAAATTAATCAAATGGTAGCTGAAAATCCCTACCTCCTAATTTTTCATGGATTTAATGCACTAACTTGCTTGGCTTGTTTTCGCATGGTGTTTTTCAGCAGCATGCCTCTGAACACTTGGTGAAAAGGTATGTTTTGTGAATTTGCAGGGCATGATGGGTTACATTTAACTAGTGCCATTCATCCAACTGTCTTCTCATGCTGCCTTTTCCTTTACACTTACTGGGTTTTTTTCCCCACTACTGCCAGAACTCTGCCCCTTGTAACTGAGCTCATAGTGCCTTCTCTTAACCAGACTCAAGAAACTCGGCCAAATGTCACCATCTTAGCCAATTTTCAGCGTTTGGTCTGATCATACACTTTACTTGTGAACTCGCCTCATATTTTTAGGCTGTCCTCCCCCGTTTCTTCTTTATCTGGGGCTGCAAACTGTCTAGCTTACAATCTGCTTTAGCCTTTCAAACTTAACACGTCATTAACAAGCTAGAATGGTCCCAGGCCTGTCCCTTCTCCGGCTTTTCACGTTATTAATGGAGACTGCAGTCTCCTAATTGTTCAGGCCAAACACTTTGTACAGTACTCTTTCTTATCTTCTTCACATCATATCGATCATCAGCAAACTCTGCTTGCTGTTCTTCCAAGCACCTTGAAAGTTTGAGTATTTTCACTTCTGTCCTTATCATGCTCCTGTAACTTATTTTCTCCAGCTTGGATTATTGTAATAGTCTTTTTTTTTTGGTCTCTGTTTCTACTAAGAGTGACAGTGTTACGTTGTAAGAGGTTTGTCACTTCTCTGCTCAAAACCCTCTTGAAGCTTTCTGCCATGGCCAACGTCACTGTCTCCTTCTCCTCTCTCCTCCTCTCCTTCACTGTGACACAGCCACACCTCCTCCTTTCTCTTCTGGATCACGCCACACTGTTTCCAGTTTCAAAGCCTTATATTTGCCCTTGGTGCTCTGTGTGAAATGTGCTCCTCCAGCCGCATGGCTGAGACAAGATCTTCCCTGGCCACCTAGCTGACATCAAAACTCCTCTCTCATGACTCTTCATCCGTCTTTTTTCCTGCCATGTTCTTTTTTTCTTGCTTACAGCGCGTTCTGCTATTTCACACAGTATATATTTAACAACCTTGTTTTGCATCCTTTTCTTCCACTAGGCTATGAGTTCAAGGGACAGATATTTTTACTTTCTTTTCAGTTGTTGCTCCAATGCCACTTTTCAGAATCTAGACTGGTGCCTAGAACACAGCAGACACACAATAACTATTTGTGTAGGAACTGAATACGTGATTCTTTCCTCTGTCCTTCTGCTTCTCTACTTCTCTTCTGTCCTCTTCCTTCTTGGCTCTGCTTTTCCCCCGGTTCATAAATGTGGACGTCTTCCTCCAAGATGCTGTCACCTCTTTTTATTGCACTCTTCTGTTCATTCCTTTCTTCCACCAGCACTTTTCCCTTTGCTATTGGCCTTGCCTTTGAGAAGCAGTCACTGCTCCCTGAACTTGAACTTTCAGAGGCACTGATGAGGGTTAGGGGCTGTTATGCAATGTGGGGTAAGAGGAGGGCAGCAAACATTCACACAGAGATGGTTTCCGAAGTGTTTATGGTAATGACTGTTAGTTTTACTTTGTGTGGTAGGAATAAGGATAGTGCCCCCTTTTCTTCTATTTGGTAGTCTTCTTAGGGGTAAGAATCACGCATTATTCATGTTTGTATTTATCCACCCTTCCCTTTTCCATCCACCCATTTTCCTTCTTCTTCATCAACAGGTACTTGCAAGGTACCCACGATGGGCCGGGTCCATAGATATCAGAATGTAAAGACAAGGTAAAGACAGAGATGGGATTAAGAGTAACCAGAAGAACTCAAGTATTTCTGATTATGTAGGTCAAGGATGTGGCAAAGAAAAGACCAGCGGGCAGACGATTCTGGTAGCATGGTCAAGAATTGTCTACCTTACCGAATGCAATACATACGATAGCTGAATGAACGATTGAATGAATGAAGAACCTGACTTGTCATACAAGGAAAGGGTGGCTTGCAAGTGTTAAATATCTGGAGTTGTACAGACCCCAAGTCGAATACTTCCGAGTTCCTCTGCTTACTAGGTGTATAGTTTTGTGTAATGTACTTAATCTTCCTAAATCTTGGTTTACTCAGGTGAAAATGGTGATGTGGGCGAAACCCACTGGATATTTTCAAAGACCCAACCAGTCAACAAATGTAAAATGATTAGCATTAGCACAAGCTCTGGCACAAACCAAGTGATCAATAAATGGGCTACTGCAATTATTGAAAGAATGATACATGGATACTTCCAACAGGTTAGACTATCACTCTATTGAGGAGAAATAAATTGAAGCTTTTACTTCAGTTGAATTAATTCCCTGTTTCCTGGTACACGTGGGTATAGGGAGCTGCAGAGTGTGGATTGAGTAGAAAAAGTAGTGAGCTCACTCTGTTGGAGCAGAGGAGGTCATTGTAGAACACAGCAAATAGAAATACCCCCAACTAATAGTCTATTTCTCTCAAATTCTCTTTGTTGCATTAAACACTGGGAAAAAAAGAACACTTAGAGTAATTCTAATTATGGTAGTGTCAGATGGTAGCAGGTAACTATTTCTTCTGCTAGAAATTTTAATATTTTTTTCAAGGAAGGAGAGAAAAAGAGAGGTGCTAAGTGAGCTAATTCTGGATGTCTGTGGGCCCTACTGCCTGCTCAAGGATAAACAGGGAACATACATTAAAATGTAGATAATTTTTAAGGCATTTTGGAAGTCTTCTTCATGGAGTATCTTCTTTAGTAACCATAAGGTATATACTAGGTTTTAGTAACAGTGCTGGTTTTAAGATACAGAGCAGAAAGAACTATTCTCCTTTCAACATAAAAAATATGGCTATATAGATCTTCACTGACATAACTCATAGCTATTTATTGTTTCATATATAGTGTAAACTTTGACTTTTGCTTTCTTATTTACAAAGAGGCACCTTTTGAAACCAGTCGAAGGAGACTTTTAATCCAGTCCTTGATGGGTTATGGGTTAATATTAAAATAACTCAAGCAGGCAGAATACTAATTTTCTCTAGCTTGATTTTTCCATAGTGTTGCTCAGCTAAATCTATATCTTTTGTTGTATGTAGAATTATGTTAATGTGTACATGGAAAAATCCAAAGCCCAGAGTTTAATTCTATGATGCCTTCTATAGACAGTGACTGTGCCATTTAGATAAACTCTTTGAGATCAAGCACAGTCTTGAACACATAATAGGTAAATTATCTTGTTTATTAGTTAAGCGTTTAGGAGAATAACTTCATTCTAGAAGGAACATTGTTGAAGAAGCAATGGGCTAATGATCTGTCAAATTTCCCAGTCATATGCACATTGTTGTCCATTAGGTTAATTAGAGCAAATCCATTAGATGTTCTATGTAGACTTCTTTCTATTTGTAAGATGAAATTTATGAGAAAGAGACTGAGTCCAGCAGTCAGAGAACTTGAGATATGCTGTTGGATCTCAAGATGCCCTTTTCTGTGAGTGGCTGGGAATGGTCAAAAGACATTGTGTTATTCATTCTTAATATTTACCCTTCAGTTTCAAAAGTTACTAGAACAAAAGATCTACATGTTGTTATACATTTAGCTTTGCAGGCAAACATTTTGAATTGCAATATTTCTCTGCTGTCTTCATATTGAGGCAGCTATCTTGTTATCCTTTCCCTTGAAAGGACAAATTGCTAAAAGAAGACACAGTGACTCTTGCATCCTAGTCTGCATGTTACAGGCCAAAATTAATTAATTAACTCAGTTTATGAAGCACCAGCTCTGTATTAAGTGAAAATCTCTCTGCTTTAAGTCTCCACATTCTTGGAGAAGATGTTAGTGCAAACTTTTCAGAGATTTCATTATAATAATGCAGTATAGGCCACAAGAACAAAGAATCACTGGTTCCTAAAGGGACAGCAATACCTTCTGCTTTACAATGTTGCAGCAGTGTTAGAGATAGGTTAACAAAATGGTACTTTCAGCGACTGGGGTATAGAGCAGGCCACAGCTTTTTGAACAATTTGAGCTTTATCCTAAAGGCCGTGGTGGTTTTATTTATCTGGTAAGAAATACGTAACTTAAAATTTATTATTTTAACCAATTCTAAGTATACACTTCAGGGGCATTAATTACATTCGCATTGTTTGGCAACCATTACCAACATCCATTTAGGAAAGCTGTTTATCATATATCATTGTGAAGGTAAAACTAACAACAAACAAACAAACAAATAGCAGTTGAAGGGCAACGGGCTTCTTGCCATCTAACTGAAACTATCCTAAGACTAGAAATGCAGTTCAGTAGACTCCCATAGCCAAGGAAACCCAAGGCCGTTAGTCTCTGTGGCTAAGCATGGTTAGAATGAAGATTAACTTTCTGAAGATACTGAGCAACAGCAAAAGAGCACCAGATGAATTTGAAACTATTTCTAGTGCAGATATCGCAGGAAACCTCATTTAGCCATATTTTAGAATGGATATGCTATGCAAACAAGTATAATCTTTCTGCAAGACCATCCTGCATCTACTAAATGTGTTTGGATGAAGTTTTTGAACCACACTGAATAAAATATATTGAATAGAATTTTAATGTTAGTGAAAATGGCTGGATTGAAGTGCCTAGATACATTGGTGCACCCTGCTGGGGAAGCCTCACCGCCAAGCAAGTTTCTGTAACCTTGACCTTCAGGAAACTAAGATGCCTCAGAAAAGGAGGAATCAGTGGTTTTCTAGCCGTTAAGAGATTTAAGTTTTCTTTAGCCTGTCCCCGGCAGACATTTAAATGATATTGCTTTTCTTACAACATCCAATGGGGAACAAACAATGGTTAATTTTGTACAAGCTTTGTACCATCTATCCGACCTGTGCTACATTTTTAGGCAAATTTCTCATTTTTATGTGTCATTCATTTTTAGCTGGGAAGTCATCTCATGAAGGTGAAACATCTCTAGTTCTAAAAATTTTTCATTTCCTTCAAAATTCATCCATACCAGGTAGACTTTCTTAACTCCTTGGCAAGCTGTTAACTTTCTGTTTCTTGAATTTCATTTGCTAGCAACCTAATTTACCCTTGATTTTAGAGATGGAAAAGAAAGAATCAACTTCAGGTCAGGTCCTTTTACTGATTTGTAACATGCTCACATGTTCCTATATTATTCGCTTCCCTTTATTCATCATGTGCAAGAGTCTATGTGAATAATTTCCAAGCTACTGTGAATATGCTGCCTCCTGACCAGATAACTTGTACGTTATAATGTTTTGGGAGAAAGGCAAGCATTTTCATTTCTTTAAAGCTACTCTTTCTTCTCCAAAATCATCATAGATAGGCTTGATGTCAGAGCAAATACCAGTTAGTGCATTTGGCTGAAAGAAATGGGAAAAAAGTAATCAGGAAATCTTTCTTGTGTAGGCAAAAGTAGTGTCCCACACCTACTCATGGGAAAGACAATAATTAGCAGGTGATGAAGGACAAAAGTGGTTTTTGCTCATGGCAATTTGAGAAGTCAAAAATTGAAACGTTCAGTATTTTAAAAAAATTCACTGTATCTTTTAATGCCAGGATTATTTTCAATTTAGGCAAAGTTGACTTACTATACCATCTAGTAACTAGGCAAACCTAAAATTTTATGTTGCCCATCTTTTAATATCAGTGGATATCAGCCCAAGAAATAATAAGCAATTTAAAGTGTCTTAATAGTTTTTGTTGTTCTTTAATATGGTAGGAATGATTTTCCCTCTGATTTTCCTTAGAATGTAATTGGAAAAATGATTATATGGGATTTTTCAGATAAGTACAAAGATTTGTAACGTATTAGTCACATTATAAAACACTATATTCCTTCCCTTGACGTATGAATCTTGTAGGAAATAGTTACAAAAACTAGATATTCCTTATAAGTAATGGAAAGTACCTAATACATAGAAATGTGCCATACTCTCTCCCCAAACTGAGAGCTTAATTAAGAAAAGTAAAAAGTCATCTTTCTGAAATTCTAGAATTTCTCACCTTTGCTGGAAAATTAGTTTTCATTTTGCAGACTCTACTCACATTGTTCCCCCCTCACCAGCACCACATAAAGAGAATTAATTAAATCCAGTGTCTTCACCCTGAGCTATATTTCCCACTCCCTTTCTTTTTTATTTTGAGATGGGGTCTTGCTACCTGGCCAGGCTGGGTTCAAACTTTCCATCCTCCTGCCTCAGTCTCCATTAGATTACAGGCACCTGACTCTAAAACTTTGTTTTTAAGGACAAGGCACAGAGCATGTATTAGTACATCACTCTCATTTCATGAACCACTTTATAATAAAATTTCTTCAGAATACTGAAAATCCCAAAGTACTGCCAAAAAATTGACAAAAATATTACATTCTCATTCACAGACTATATGCTTTTGTATGGTTATTTTTTAGTGATATTTGAAAATTAAAATTTAATGAAATTCATTTCTAATATAAATTTTACTCATTAAATTACGTGAGTGAATGTGGAGCTGATTTAAATAATTAAATAATGGAAGTCAGCCAATGAAGAAACATGAAAACACACAATTACGATGGGACGCTGTCAAAATAGTAAGTGCTAGGCCAACCTGACATTAAAAAAAGTGACCTAACACTTTAATTATCAGTTTTGATGATTTTCATGTACTGCGAGTGCATGTAGACTGTTCTAATTAAAGCCCAGAAATCCTAGGGCCCTTCGTCCATTTGGAAGAAGAAGATGACAAGACTGAAACTTTTGGATTTTGTAAAAAAGGTCCTTTAGAAAGCTGAGGTAGCTTTCTGAAGGATAATAACTATGATTATCCTTCAGTAGTCAAAATTTACAGTGTGTGAGTTATGTGACGGAGCTTTTGGGTGAAAAAGTTGGGTTGAAAATAATTTCTCAGCCAAGAAATGTTACAAGGTTGAGTGTCTGGGATACATATCAGAACAGTGTTCTCTGAAGATTAAATGGAGACTTGATGGGATACTTTCCACAGCCCTGCTTGAAGAAACCTAAGCTTGTCACTGTGACTGTTTCCTATCTCAATTTTGCCACTTTCAGTAGGTGAGGGGCTGTGCGTGTACAGTCTGTTGGTCACTGTTTGGGATTTTGAAATCAGAATTTTCACCATAAGCTCTTTTCCTCTCTGCCATATATTCTTCTGAACCCTCAGAGGAGAATGCAAACCTTTGGCATAGAACATGAGCCCTATTTTAACATCTATATTAATTCCCTATTTTAAATGAACTCTATCAATTTCTAAGAGTGCACTTGCTGGGTTTCTTTATACTATATTTCCATAGAAATGCCTTTCTAGGCTGAGAGACAGCGGAATAGACAGATGATGGAGGGTAGCGATGCAGTGATGATACCTGGCATTTATCAAGTGACTTTTGGGCTTGAGTTTCTGAGTTATGTCTGGCGCTTCAAGTAAGAATGTGTGTAGTTCGTAGGAGACGCTTGAGACCTTCAGTACGTCCGGGTACCACGTAGGACGCTAAGCACCCTGTCTGTGCTATTTCCACTGCCCCTAAACACAAGTCTATTAAGCAAGTACATCTCACAAGTGAGGATACGGATGCCCTGGGAATTTAAATGACCTAAGTCACTCAGATAAGAAGTAACGCTCCTAAAAATTGAGGCTTAGTCTGTTTGACTCAAAGCCCATGTTTTAAACTATTTCACCCGTTGAGCCATTTGTTTCCTGTGGCTGTTGGATACCCGCTAACTCTATTTGAAAGCATTGACAGGCAATATAATAAAGACACGCTCTACACAAACGGTTTTAGAAAATAAATGATAAATCAAGATGATTAAATTTGATTGATCAAAATGAATGTTTCATAGTGATAAAGCCTAACAAGTTTACTTTTACTTTGGGGATGTTTGTTTTTCTACCAACTAGCAATTGGAATGTACTTTTTCAATTAATAATATACTGGCTTCCATTGTTACATAAAATTCACTTCCAATATAAATTATTAAATTGTGTGTGTGAATGGGGGAGCTACTTGAAATAGTTAAATAATGGAAATTAACAAATGAAGAAATATGAAAAGGTACATAAAAAACATGAAAAAATATAACGAAAAACTGAATGAAAAATACAATGAAAAGACCAGTGAAAAACTATTAAACAGAAATAGGCCTAAAATAACCATAAAGTTTCCTTTATGGCCCTTTAGCTGATTCATTCTTCCTCATCACTGTTGGATGCTTCAGTTTGTAACTTCTCACCAGCTTCCTAAATGAAGATACATACTTCAGGACCACACCCAAGGGTGTGACTTAGATAATTTCTTTTAATACGATAGCACAAAGTAATGAACAATACCTAAAGAGTATATAATGATGTGAAATATGTGTTTCTTTTGAAGACAAAAAATATACTTTATAAGGGAAGACTCGTTGGAGCTCTGGCTTTAACAGCTGCTGCCTCTAAATCACATAGAGTTAAATCAAGGAATTAAGAAATCATTATAGGGAGCACTGTAGAATTTCTCTGTCTTCTGTGTGTGTGCATGCATGTTTGTTTCTGTGTTCATTTGGTTTAATCAATCAACAAAGAAAGGAAGAGGTCTGCCTTCTTTACTTTTGTCTTAATATTACCTACTCATTATCCTTAGTGTTTTGTCTAGTCTAAGTTTATTGGCAAGAGGTTTAGGAACCTGAATTCCACACAACAGCCTCTAGCACTCTCTAGAAGTGTCTGACCTTTCCAGGAGAATAAACAGGACAACACTGGGAAAGTGTTGAGGATCTTTCAATTAAAAGATGTAGTTATTCAAGCTTCTATGATTCTAGTTCTATTTCAAATTCATATGGATCCAATTAACCCATCTGAAAATGGTGTCTTTCTTTATATGTCTGCCAAGTGTGTAATCAAAAAGTTTCTGACCACAAATGTTGATGATAAAAGCAGGCAATTTCATTTGTTCTCCTATATTTCTCATTAGAATTGTCAGACTTTATATATGTTTTTTTTACATAAATAAGCTTTCTTTTCATCTTGAATATGAGGTTCCACAGACCTGCTTTTCACTTTCAAGCCTATTTTGGAAATGGATAGGACAGATACAGTTAAGTCCAGGGACAATCACTGCAACACCCCTGGGAGTATTCTGGAAAGAGGTGTTACATAAACACAAAGCATTCTGCAAAAATGGTTGTATTCATCCTTATAACACTTCACGAGGTGCATGTTCTGTGAAAGTTGTTAATCTAAAACCGCTAGAGCCACAAATAGAACGGAGATGATTAGCTCTCACTGCATGAGAATGACAA
This sequence comes from Fukomys damarensis, assembly GCF_012274545.1. NCBI lineage: Eukaryota > Metazoa > Chordata > Mammalia > Rodentia > Bathyergidae > Fukomys > Fukomys damarensis. Next base: position 4,573,266 of record NW_022900922.1, on the reverse strand, counting down.
TGTTTTCCTCACATTTCTTAAGAGGAATTATCCATCAGATTGCTTTGTGAATGCCAGCCTGCATGTAGTTGTCTGATGGCTCACACATGTGACCTAAAGACTTGTTTGGAAGAAAAGCAATATCCCAAGCCTAAAAGTGTACCCATGTGCAGGCTCTTTCCACTGCAGGCCAGACTGGAAGAGGTTAATAACCTATTATTATGGTTAAATAGGTTATATAGGTTATTATAGGTTAAATATTATTATAGGTTAATAATATTATTATAGGTTAAATAGGTTAAATAGGTTATTATAGGTTAAATAGGTTAATAACCTATTTATTTTGGTAGACCAAAATAAATATGTGCAGAGCTGTTCATTAGAGAAGAGCGTCTGTTAAAAATTGAAATGAATATATTCTGCCTCTGGACATTCACATCTCTCAAATGTAGGCTCTTGGCATTGCTCATCATTGCTTTAAACATTTTAATGACTATTATACTATAACAACATGAATTTGTCTTAGCAATAAGACTCAGAAATGGCAGTCTGTGTAATTAGGTCTATTATCAATGGCTGAGTAAGGAGTTGACTCTTATGCAAAGCCAATCCCCTGGGCAGACCACATAAAAAAACATTACTCGAATGCTCCAGTGAAATGTCAGTAAGTCCCCAGAGGGAAATTCCTAGTAGCATCAGAAAGAGTAGATAAAGAGATATAAAGCACAGCTTGCTCATAAAGCATTATGAGGAAGCTATCTACAAGGAAAAGTTCAACTAAAGGTATATTTCCATTGGACAATATCTTCTCCCTCATGGTTGATTTGGAATGCAGGATTTTCAAATAAAGCCCATGCCTAGGAAGGCTGATACGCTGCTTGCTTAATTATTAGGTGTACTAGTCAAGAATGGCATTGCAGGCTTTATGGTAGTAATTTATTTGGTCTGTTTAATTTTAGGTCCTTCCTTAATAGCAGCTGAGTTGAAATTTTGTCATTAAAATGTGCAAATGTGACTACAGGCATATCCACTGGGCATTCACTTATACTTTTAACCCATCAGAAATTCACAAGTACGTTGGTTGAAAAGCTGTCTCTAAGAGGAATGAGGTTTTTGTAATGTGATGGGTTAAGGAAGGAACTTATTTTCTTTATAGAATACTTTGAATTGCTTAATGTGCTGCACATTTGGAGACCTCTTTCTAGTCTCTCATTGGACAAACAATTATGGGGACCAGCCTGGCAGATAGAAAGCATGAAGAGTGAAATTGATCTTAGGGTGGCCTGACTTCCATCGTTATTTCGCTATCAAACTAAGGTTAAGAAAAACCAAAGACACAGACAGGAATTTTAAAATACTGTTTGTTTATTAAGTGGGTTGATTTTACCCATGAGCAAAGAAAACTGACTTATTCATATTTTAAGGATAATGACTGATACAAATTTTTCCCCACTCTTTGGTATGGACCTTCTTCCACTTACATACTGCATGGCTGTATGGGCCTTAACACTGTACTCTTACTTGTTACCAAGAATTGTGTTGTATACGCTTTTACTCAGTAACAGCACAGTGCTTGGGGAAGTTATCCCATATAATTTTATGTAATAAGTAACAAAACTTCATTTGAACCTAGTTTTGACTTAGTTATACTAATATTCACTCTACTTTTATTTTTTAGTAAACTGTTCATCTTCATTGTTCTTATAGGATTTTGATTTATAAATGTGACTGTCAGGCAATAGCAGAGGTCAAAGTTAATGAGGGAAGATTTTACTACTTACAGTTTCTAAGAGAAAGGGGGAAATGGTGTCCCATGGAACCACTTAGGAAACACAAGTTCTCCTCAGGAGGCATAAACAGCCAGGGAAAAGCATGGCCTAGAGCCTTTATTCTGCTCTCACAGAAGGCTAGGGTGCAGATAAGCACTTTAAAGATTGGCTAGTTTGAACAATTTTAGGGAGCTCTAGACTATAAAGTGACCTCTAGTTGACCAGATCTGGCCTTGGGGTGTTTTGAGGCAGACAAATATTGCCTTGTTGTATGCCTTAAATAAGAAGCGTGGTTGCAGTTATGGGCTTTGGACTGATTTGTACGTAAATGGAGTTTTCAAAGACAATTATTTACTATCACTAGCAGTTACCTTTTGGAGAGGCTGTCTCTTCACGATTAGCAAGGCCCTTGACAATGTCAGAGCATCATAAAATAAAGAAAGGAGAAAACATGATTAATACACTACTGTTTGGAAAATAAAACTGTTTTGGTATAAGACTGGTATATGTTGCAAACATCACACTTGGTTGGAATATACATGGTACCTTTGAGTGTATTTAAGGTTGCAGGAAGCCCTCTAGTACAGGTAACCTTTTTAATACTGTTTAACATAGAGTTCTTATACTGATTTGCCATTTGTAGCCAGCACCTATTAACATTTAGCAGAACATTAGTGTTATGAAACCAATTTGGTGAATGCCTTCCTTAACCAACATTTTTCATCTTTTAAATTAGATAGTTTTTATACATCTGCTGTTGAACATTAAGTCCAGTATATATTTCATATACTTGGTGCATTCAAAATAATTTATAATGTGCCCAAAATTTATAATGTTACCTTCCTGTAAAGAAAAGTATGAATATATAGTCAACAATTTCCAAGTAGAGTCCTCTTCTCAAAGATATGTACTATGAAAATCATTCACAATTCTTTCGCACAGACACCAAGTGCACAGGCAAACCTGTATTGTTCACCTAAGGATAGCCACTTTTATAATATAGCCATTCCTGTGTCTATTTAAAAATATAGGAAAATGATTCTTAACTTAATAAACTTAAGAACATCCAAAATGTGCCACTGAGGATTCAGAATCACGCATTGCTAGAAATAACTTTTCCCTAAATTAGACCTTCTACATATGCAATGAGACCTGATTCTGTATTATTTCATGTACGGCTAAGCCTGTGTTTCTGCCAGCGAATAATTATTTTGAATTATTAGAAGGAAAATGAAGCCTAACATTTGCATGATTTCCCTCATACTACAGAATTGAGTTGACAATTTACAATTAAAAGGGAAAAATCATCTTATGAAATCTTAAAATCTTTAAACAATGGCACAATATTGTTTCCTTTCTTCTGAGGCCCTGCTGGCCCTTTCATAAATTTCTCAGTGGCATCATAAGTCATTCACATGGCAAAGTACTAGTCTAACTTTCAGACCTTTTAGAATATCTGTGACTGGGCAGCCACCCTAAAGTCCTCACGAATCCCATATAAAAGGTGGGACCAACTCTGCTTTAGGGTTAAATTGAAGCTGAGAGAAGTTTTCCCTCATCATGCCTTTCTTAATCCCAAGGGAATCTCTCTGGGGCGGATACAAGGGAGAGCTCAATGAAGTAGCTCATTGTTCATTAAGGGAAAATTTATTATGGCCCAAGTGTACAAGGTGTCTGATAGAAGGCAAAGAAAATCCCTGGGCTTGTGGAACGAATTCAGAAGTGGAGACACTAGTAAGCAAATACGTGTATATCTATGTCTACATGATCGAACTACATTCTGAGACGTGTGTCCTAAGGCGATCTCATTAACGTGCGAGCACTACAGAATGTACTGATACAAACCAGGGTGACTGCAACCTAACTAGCTGACGAAACTAATTATAGGAGCGCTGTAGTATCGGTGATTTACCAAAATGTCATTATGTGTCATATTCCTTACTGAGAAAAGAACTAAATGGTTTACAGAAAATGCTTTGATATGATATCAAATGACTTGTTAACTATTCCAGATCAGTGGCCAGGGAAAGTGTAAGGATATTTAAACTAAATAAGAAAGGCCTGCAGAAAATCACCCCATCTGAATCTTTCACCTTTCGAAGTACAAATATTAAGCATGATTATCTGAATAACATTAAGATGTAAATAATAAACAAATGATGAATGTACTTGTAGATAGAAAACAAGATGATGTTTAGAAAACAGTTCCCCATTTCTTCTTATTAAAAAAGCTTCTGTGAACAGACATTTCTCAGACAAAGAAGTAAAAGCAGCAAGTAAATATTTGAAAAAATGTTCCACATCACTGGTCATTCGAGAGATGCAGATGAAAACAACACTGAGATTCCACCTCACCCCACAAAGAATGGCTGCTATCAAGAAATCAAACAATAACAAATGTTTACGGGGTTGTGGGGAGAAAGGAACCCTTCTCCATTGTTGGTGGGAGTGCAGACTGGTGCAACCACTATGGAAATCAATATGGAGATACCTCAAACAGCTTGGACTGGAGGTTCCATTTGACCCAGCCATCCCTCTGCTGGGTATCTTTCCAAGAGAACTAAAAGAATCATATCACAGAGAAGTATGCACACCCATGTTTATAGCGGCACAGTTTGTAATAGCTAAATCTTGGAAACAGCCCATTTGCCCATCCATTGGAAACTGGATAAAGATGTGGTTTTTCTATAAAATGGAATACTACTCAGCCATAAAGAATGAGAAAATAGATTCATTCATAGGAAAAAGGATACATATTGAAGATATACTCCTAAGTGAAATAAATAAGTCACACATGTGTAAATACTGAATAGTTTCCCTGGTGTGAATAATCTGCAATAATACATAAGATCCTAATAAGATTACTGACATTTAGAAATGGGAAGAAAGGAGTTAAAGGTATAGGGAAGGTGGGATGGGTAGGGGAAGGGTAAAAACGGAAAAAAAATGTGAGATAATGAAAAGATGAAAATAAAGTGTTTGTAGATGGGGAGGGGAGGAGGGGGTGAAGGGAGGGCAGGGGTAAGGGGAAAAAATGAGAATCAAGACTTGTCATGTAGAGGTACAAGATCCCAACAATGAATGTAACTGTACTGTAGCCCTAAAATGTACCAATAAACTCAATTAAAGCTGAAAAAAAAAGTTTCTGCACAGCAAGAGAAACAACCAAGAGTGTGAAGAGATAACCCACAATGTGGGGAAAACTTTCACCAGCTCTTCCTCGGACCAAGGCTCCTATCTAGAATATATAAAGAACTTAAAAATATCAGACCACCCAAATTTAATGACCCAATACAAAAATGGTCATCTGAAATGAACAGATATTTCTCAGACAAAGAATTAGAAACAGCAAACAAACATATGAAGATGTGTTCAACATCACTGGTCATTTGAAAGATGCAAATGAAAACAACACTGAGATTCCACCTCACCCCAGAAAGAATGGCTGCTACTATGAAATCCACCAGTGACAAATGCTGGCCGGGCTGTGGCAAAAGAGGAACCCTGCTCCACTGCTGGTGGGAGTGTGGACTGGTGCAGCCACTGTGGAGATCAGCATAGAGATACCTCAGAGAACTAGGATTGGAGGTTCCATTTGACCCTGCTATCCCCTTGCTGGTTGTCTTCCCCCCAGAATTAAAAGAATCATACCTCAGTGATATATGTGCACCCATGTTCATAGCAGCACAATTTGTGAGAGCTAAATCTTGGAAGCAGCCCAATTGCTCATCAACAGGAGACTGGATAAAGAAAATGTTTTATTGTTTGTTTTTTTATAAAATGGAGTACTATTCAGCCATAAAGAATGAGAAACTAGAGACATTTTTAGCTAAATGGATGCACATTGAGGTGATACTCAAGTGAAATAAATAGCATACATATGTGTAAATACTGAATAGTTTCTCTAGTGTGAGAAACTGAAAGTGTAAATAAGGACTAAAAGATGGATAATATAAACTAGGAAGAAAATGTGTAAAGGGGAAGAGAGAGGGGTAGGGGAAAAGAAAGATGGGAGTGGAATTAACATGAGAAAAAGAAAAAATGGAAACAAAGTCTTTGTTGATAGGGGGTGGAGAAAATTGCTTATACAGGATCTCTTATCTAGTGACATTTTTAATTGATGTTTGCCATTGACTCAAGAGTAAGAAAGGAGAACTAAAACCTCAGAAAGAGTCTTATTTCTATATTATTAAATTATACTATAGATATTCTGAGGACACATTATGTGAACAATCTCTTTTCCTTGGGGAACCACTATTAATATTCTTAGTAAAATAATATCAAGAATGCAAAGAATTTTGTGCTGTAGTGTTTTAAAATACTATGAGTCTTGGGCTGGGGATTGAGCTCAGTGGTTCTGCTGCCTGCCTCACAAGCACAAGGACCTGAGTTCAATCCCCAGTACAAAAAACAAAAAAACAAAAAACAAAAACAAACAAAACAAAACTATAAGTCTGATCCTTCAGGAATTGGCCAACTACAGAAAGCCATAGTCATTGTAGGAGTTGTAGGCCACATGTGGTCCTGTTTCACATATTCTCCACTGTTATTCTGTTTTCCACCCTCTTCTTTTCTTCCCTCTTAAAAAGATGAAAGCATTTGTAGCTCAAGAATAGTACAAAATCAGGCTGTGGGCCTATTAATCCTATGTACTTTTCCCAGTTATTATGTAATAATAGTGCTCAGGAAAGAAAACTATTGAGTTGAGATGCTAGGACATGGTAAGGATGCAAATGTGATTGATGAGGTTTATAATTAAGAAAAGATTAACTCTAAAACTGTGGCTGTCTGAATGCCCGCCGGGTGGGCAGGTGAGGTTCCTCCACCTGCTCAGCTATGACTATAACTTGAGTAAACCAGAGAGAAGAACGGCTTCTGGAGTCAACTTGTGCATTCCAGGAGGCACACAGAGAACACAGAATCAGAGGCAGTGCCAGGATAGTGGACTTCAGAGCTGTATTTTCAATTATTTATTATCTGCAGCACCCTTATAAGATGTTAAGTTCGTGATTTGTTGTGAAATGTGATATAGGAATCCAGCTTCAATTTCTGTTTTGTTCAACCTAAGAATGACAAGTAAAGGACTCATCACTGGGGTAGGGGATTTAGCTCAGTGGTTTCACTGCCTGCCTCGAAAGCACAAGGACCCGTTTGATCCCCGATACCGAAAAAAGAAAGGAGTCATCACTGTTCTCAGCCCCATGACCTGATAGTGACATATGTGTGAGGTGTGAATAAAAAATACAGTGAAAGTTTAAATTTAAAAGATACTACTAAAAAGATATTACAGTAAAAGATACACTGTCATTGCATACCTTCAAATAGACCCCCATACTTTTAACGCCCTTACCCCAACACTCTCGCTACTTTCTGATGCAGTTGTGAAAGTCCTTTTATGTGAATATCTTAAATTGGGCTATTGGGGCCACCTCAGTGTCCTGAAGCCATTCAAAACAGTTATCTTTCATGGTAATTTTGTTTTTTAGAAAAAAGCCAGAAGTCTCATGGTACCAGATTGGGAGAATGAAGTGGATGAGAGCATATACTATGCTCTTTTTGTTTGACAGAAATCGTTGTCAACATTTTGAATTGAAAATGTTGTGAAAATTAGAGGTATAACTATGAAACAACACTCAGAGAAAAGGATTTCCAGAAGTGCTTCAGAAAGTGGCAAGAATAATATGATAAATTTGTTTGAAATGAAGGGAGGCATCCTGAAGATAATTAAAGGCAATGTGTCTTCAACTGTGAAAAATGTTTTCAATTTCTATTTAAGCATTCATTGTATATTTCGATCATACCTTGTACTTTCTTGCTTTGAAGTAAAATATCAGTGATGTCTAGGTTAACTATCCTGAATCATCTGTTTCTTTTTACCTACATTTGTGCAGATATTTGAGTTGGGTGCTATGGAAATTAAAAGCATTATCTTTTAAGTGACCTAAATTTTTGGAGTCATTTTTTTTCTTCAAGTGAGAATAATTTCAATTGGGTTATTTTGTTTGTCCTCACAATATTGCTGATTTATTAAAAGTACCCTTAAAAAAAAAACTCTAGTATTCAAGCAAGGCATCCAAAAGACTAAGCAGTTAAATCCTTACCCAAGTACACATGTAGGACCGTACGCTGATGATCTAAGAGAACCTGAGCATGAAAGGTTAAATAGAAACCACAGTAACAATTTCCTACCCCTATTAGAAAGAACACCTCACAGAGAAGAAACCATAAGTCTGAAACAAAGCAAGAAAAATGTGATTTAAAAAATCCAAAGATTGAACTTTTTTAAAAAAGATATGTATATAATCTGCTATAGCTCTGATGAGAAATAAGCCCCCCCCAAAACTTGGTTATGCATTAAGACATCTGATACTTTTTTAAAAAAAATGCATACTAGCAACTACATTTAGTGCTGACTTGTATTTACCATAAAATTCTTCGGGTTAAACAGATTTAAAAATAGGGTGAGGGTATAGACATCTTTCTGAGTATTGATATTAATGCTACAGCCACATGGGATTACCTGGATAATTCTCTTGGGTTTTTCAGTTCATGTCTTTCCCCCCAGATGTTAATAGACATCATAATACTGAGTTTTCAGCTTGGAAATAAGAGACAATGTTTACACTCAATTAGCCCTTTGCCTCTGTCTCAAACTTTCTTTCGAATACCTTCATGACAGTAAACATAAAGTTAAATAATCCACGCCATGTGACTGGCTCTACACGGGGTCAGGTGGAAGAGAATGGCTGTTTGATTAAAGTTAAGTCAGAAAGTAAGAGCTGCAGAATCATAAATAAATAATCTTCCCTTGTAAACACGAGCGGTGTGACATTTAAACAAGTGAAATGACATAGTTTTTGCCCAAGACATTCTCATGTTTGAGGAAATTTCTCCAGCTGTCAATTACTACTTACTAATCTCTGCTAACCAGCTCTCTGCCTTGGAATAGGCATTTAGAGCTAAACCTCAGCAGTCTCAGGAGTGGAAAGCAACAATCTATAGTTAACTTTAGCAAAACCAGGTGCCATAGTGACTCAGAAATGATGGTAAACAAAACAAAAAGGAATTGTCAACAACCACCGGGAAAGACTAAATTTAAAAGTGGAATCTACAAAGGCATAAAGGAAGAAAATGTCTGACTACTCAAACAAAAATGCACTCCATGGTCTTAATTGTTTGAAATTGGGAGTTTAAAGGTTCCTTATTTAAAAGTTAAGCCTTGTATGCATAAAAAAAAAAAGCTCAGAAAGATTCTGAACAGAGTGTTAAAGAACTAGAAGCACTTTTTGTTAGCCTCAAATTACCTATGAGGACAACACATATTGAGTATGTTAGTTAGGGATCAAAATGTTTTAATTACTGCACAGTGTGTTCTACGTACTTTTCCACCAACAGATGGATTCTTTCATTGATTCTTTAGCAAGAGGCCCTCAAATTACACAGTTGCATTTTTTTCTCTTCCTAGATGAGGATGGTACTCTGGAAAGTTGATCTGGAATTGCTTTTCGATTACTTTTTCTCTGAGTGGCCAGGCATAAGAGCTTGAACAATTCTGCCAAGAACTGACTTGGAACGTGGACAACTCTACAACCATTGCCGGTTTCACACATCAGCACCCCCGGAGAGAAGCAGAGATAGGTTTGTGTGGTGGAAGGGGTCCTATGCAAACATCCACAGGACAGGCCCGACAGGGCGAGTCAAGACCACCCAGAACCCCCTGCACAATCTTAAGCGAGCTCTTTAGTCTCTCTGTCCCCAGATGCTTCATTTGCAGAGTGGACACACCAGGGTTGCCCTAACCAAATCAGAGAGACAAAGAACATCAGATAGTGAAATGTGCAGGGTGTCATTTTATGCGTTTATAAAATAGGGCATTGGAAATAGAAACATAGCTACATGTTTAAATCATGAATTATAAGGGCTCTTTTTGATAAGAAAAAGCTCAATTGTTTCTTGGAAAGCTAGAAATCCTGACCTCGGAATCTTCTTAATCTTCCCCTTTTGCATCTTTCCCAAACAAACGATCATCCCAGTGATCTCTGTGTTCTTAACACCCTTCCCAGTTTACCAGTGAACTCTTTCAGATCCACTTTCAAAGTATGCCTCTTTCCTTTACTAACCAAACTCACTTTTATTATTTTTTCTCTTAAATTCTTTTTTATTGGTACATTTTAGGTATACAATACATTTATATTCATCATTGGGAATTTGCACCTTTACACAATAATGTATCTCCGTTCTTACTTTTCCCCATTCCCCTGCCCTCCCTTCAAACCCTTCACCCCTCCCTATTTGCAAAGGTTTTGTTTCCATTCATTTCTCCTCTCATATTTTTCCTTTCCCTTTCAAAGTATTCTTAACGGCTGCACCTTCTCAAAAATAATTTCCACAACTAATGTCTTACTCTTGGCATTGTAATTGCTTACGAGGAGTAACTCCACTCTTCCCTTTTGGCGTGTGTTTCTTCTCTACATTCTACACAACACAGAGCAACCACAGTGATGTTTTAAGACAGAAATTCCTCAGTTCAAACCTTCCCAATGACTCTCTCACACAGAGAATTTTATCACAGTTCTCACCACATCCCACAAAGCCTCACAGCAACACGTGACAACCCTCTTTTTTGTACATTCTGAGAGGCATTTGAAATGGTTGCCACATAAAAAATGACGTGTAATTTTTATAAGATCTCCTCTTTCTTTTTCCCTTCCTGGCAATGAGAAGAATGGGTTTGGTTCTCCATGTACTTCCCAGTGCACCATCCTGCTCCCCAGTCAGAGGCTTAAAAGTAATGGTTCTGTCTGGTGATGGACAGGAACTTCCGAAACTGTGAGCCAGAATATGTTTTCTTATTAAGATGATTCTCAGTTATTTCTTATAGTACTTGATAGTCAGTACATTCTTACGCTGGCTGCTCCTATTCATACCACACCACAGAATTAAATTGTTGCTCTACAGAAATTATCCCCTGAGAAGCATTAAGTATTTGTTCTCTTGATTTTTACTGAAAAGGTTTGCAAGTCCTGCTCACAAGACGTGACCCCTTTTCTTTTTTTCTACCATGCTTCTCACTGCTATTCTCCTCAGCCATGAGCTCACGCATCTTTCTCGCTACAGTGCCTTGTATACCCTGCTTCCTCTTGCCCGTGGATGCCAGTTCTCTGAAAACCCCAGGACTTCCTCCTTCAACACCACTCTGAAATCTGACTGTTACCTTTCTCAGAAAAGCCTTTCTTGATCACCATACAAGAAATAGTACTGCTACAAAAGCCAGAATAACGAGTAAGAAATTGCTTTCCAAGATAAGAATTCCTGGTTTTTCTCAGAACAAATGCTTTCCTTTTCAAGCGTTACATTTTTCAATTTTAAGAATCAGTGTTTTAAATCCCAATATTTAATATTCAAGGGTGCAGATGTAGTTTAAGAGTGAGGTAGGAGTAAAAAATGTCACGTTTCTTTTTTTTTCAGCTCCTCCCAGAATTCAGTAAGTGACACTGAGCAAGTAATTTAGAGTAATGGAGCCTAAGTTCTTCTTTTGATGATTAGTGATTATTGTCCTTGATCTGCATAACAAATATGATGTTCCTAATATGATAGCAAAACCATTGCTTTAAACACATAACTCAACAAGAACCAGCAAACATACTGGCAACACCTTATGGCATATGACGTTCTAACCCATATTCCATTCTTAACTCTCAGACTAAAATTTGCTGAGGCAAGTCTAGCAGTAGTACTGAGATTAAGGGTGCCATAAAATGTATATTGAATTGAGTGGAGGCTAGACATTCAAAATCAAAGTGTTGGCAAGGCCGTGTTCCTTCTAAAACCCAAAATAGATTCCTCTCTTACCCCTTTCTAAATTCTTGTTTGCTGACAATAGTTTTTGGCTTTTCTTGTCTTGCAGCTGCATAACTCTGATGTCTATCTTCAGTTTTTACAAAACCTCTGCCTGTATGTCTCTGTCTGCATGGGCCTATCTTAAATAGAACTGTATTATGGACTAATTTTGCTGCATTATGAGTTTGTCTTAACTAAAGATATTAACTAATTATATCTGGAATGGCTGTCTTTTTTTTTTTCCTCATTGAGTTTATTGGTACACTTTAGGTATACGGTACAGTTACATTCATCATTGGGATTACATGACAGGTCTTAGTTCTCATTTTTTCCCCTTGTCCCTGCCCTCCCTTCATCCCCTCCTCCCCTCCCCCCCCCATTTACAAACACTTTATTTCCATTTGTTCATTTTCTCATATTTTTTCCTTTTCCCTTATTACCTTTCCCCTACCCTCCCCACTTTCCCTACACCTTTAGCCCTTTTCTTCCTATTTCACATTGTCCATTATCTCATTAGGATCTTATATACTATTATAGTTTATTCACACCAGAGAAACTATTCGGTATTTTTCACATGTATGGAATGGCTCATTTTCAAATAAGTTGACTCTGTGAGATAATACATTTCTTTTCCAGAGTTTGGGGTAACAGTCAACCTACAATGTATTCAAAATTGCAGTGAAAATAAAGGAAGAAGCTTTGCTCTAATGTGCCTTCTTATGAACACAGAGCAGATGGCTTTCTCCAGTGGACACTTTTGGGTGTGTATTTGCTAGTGACTATTGTAAACGGCATTTACTTTCAGGAAAAAGAGCACTATGGGTGCCCACTTTATCTGTCAGTGGGGTTTACTTTCCTCTGCTAGCCACCATTTGAAGTCCAAGTTGAAGAATGAACAATTGATAGCCTGCTTACCTCTACGAGAAGCCAACATGCAGTATTTATCAACTCACAATGGAGACCTTGGAACTGTTAAATTATGAGGCCAAACTTGTGGCATTTTTGTTTCAGCACAGAGCAAAGCTCATGAAGGGCTTCCATGCAGAGACCTGCTCGTAAAATCCAGGGCTTGCAATTGTTCGAGTGAGAGATTTGATTGTATTAATCATTTAATAAAGTATAACAACCAGATGGCAAGGTAAAATTGGACATATATGAAAATGTAAAATCAAAATGTGTTGTGGAATAACTTATTTGTGCTTCTTAAACAGGTTCTGTGATATATGAAACACAGATAAATATCTGCTCACCTAATCTTCATGGTGATAGCAGCGGAAAATGTTGGTAGAAAACCAAAATCTTTGTCAGAAAATGTTGACAGAAATTAGAATTCAGAGATGGCAAAGCAGCTAGGAATGTATATATGAAATCCCATGAGCAAAATAATTACAAAGGAATGAAATAAAAACCTAATGGTGCCTAACGGACAGACTCTACATGGAGAGGAAACACTCTCTAGAGCACGGCACTAAAGCAAGAAGTCAGAGATGAATATATTTTTGAAAGATTAAAGATGCATGTCGCAAGATACATATTTGTGCTGCTTTTAAAGCTGAAATCACTGTCCAACTTTATAAAACATAGGCAGCAGGAAGCTGTAACCATAGGGATTTCAAATGCCAAGTGAGATCCTGAGATTATATTCACAGAATCTGGATTTAGAAGCAAACTTCTAGAAGTAAAGAACCCATAGGATAAGTGGAGCCCTAAATATGAATAAAATCTGGCTGACAAATCACATAGTCAAAAGGAAGACCTCCAGAAGTTCAGACTAATAAAAGAAGCCTCTGGAAGCCATAGGAACAGACAGAAGAGACAATCAGTGGCTGCCTATCACAGAGAAGAGAAACATTCAGTCACGTGAAGGCCAATTAATTGAGTAAAGGACTAAAAGAACAATGATTCTCAGGACATAACAGAATTAACTGTCACAACAATGTATTGTCTTAAATATCCATTTTACAACCAAAAATTACTAGACATAAACTGAAAGAGAAATGTGTGACTCAGAAACAAGAGGAAAAAATAGTAAAAATAGAAACTGACTCCCAGATTATATGTTCAAAAACTTAAAATATGATGTCACAATTGAATAGAACAGACTGGAGATGAAAAATATCAGTAAATTTAGATCAGTACAAATCACCCAATTTGAAAAACAGGGAGAAAACAACTGAGAGAAAATGAATAAAACCTCAGAAGCTTGTGAGAGATGTTAACAATGAGGTTATGTGCAATTGAAGTTTCCAATGAAAAGGAGAGAGAAAAATGATCACCAAATGAATAAAGAGAGGTAGGATTTCCCTGAAATTTTGTAGAATACATTGAATTCAGATCCAGGAAACTTAATGAACATTAATTAGGATGAAAACAAAAGCATTTCTAAACTCATTGTAGTTAAACTGCTGAACTCCAAAGATAACAGAATCTTGAACTCAGCTAAAGAGAACACATACATTATTTAGACTTAGGCAGGAAGAGTATTATTTCTGTCTTCACCAAAGAAATAGTGGAGTTCAGGATGACAAAGTAAAAATGCTGAATGAAAAAAATAGGTATAAGTAAAAGATTTACAGAAAAATAGAAATTGAGAGAACTACATGCCAAGAAATGGAAAATAAGGAATTCAGGATATCTAAACAAATATATTTATCTTAAATACTTTAAAAGTTAAATTATTGTTTTAAGAAAAAATAGTAAAGCAACTTATTGATAAACTCATCATTCATATCAGTATAACATATGCAAACAGTTTAAAAGACAGATGATAAGTGAAAATGGACAGATGAAATATTAATGTTAATTCTGATTAGATTAAGATGAAAATGCACACCATAATTTCTAAATCAATCAGAAAAATAATGCAGAGAGATGTAATTAGAAAATGAACAAAGAAGTTGAGATGGGATTCTTCAAGATGTTTGGTTACTACAAAAGAGGAAATGTAAAACATATCGTGTACTACTAGAGAAAAGAAGATACTGAGTGAGGATTAAAGGTCAATATAGCAGTAATAGCTAACAGCTATAAATTAAAAAAATATATATATAACACAGCTTCAAAATATATAGAGCAAAATCTGAGAGAAGATAGGGAGAGAAACAGAAAAATTTACAATTATAAATGGAAGTTTCTGCCACTCTCAGAAATGATAGAACAGATGGGAAAAAATAAATCAGTAAAAAAAAATAGAAGACCATAAGGACACCAACATGTGTCCTTGTTATAAGTAGCAGTTATACAACACTGTACCAAACGACTGTGGATATACATTATTTTTATGTATATCTAGAGTTTCACCAAAATAAGCAACATGTTGAGGAAGAAATGAAAGATCTTTTTGAGCATGCTCTCTGGTTAAAATGGACTAAAATTAGAAACTGGCAATAGCAAAACTTCTAGAAAAGTCCTAAATATCTAGAAGTTTATATATATATCTGAATTCCACATGAAAAAAGAAGCAATGACATAATAAATAGGACATCAATTTTGAGTGGAATAATAATGATAGTAAAATTTGTTTTAAATAGCTAAGGTGGTAGTTGGGGTAAATTTATAGCTTTAAAGGTATAAATTAGAAAATTAAAAAAGGATTAACAGTGGTTATTAAACTTCTCCCACAGAGAGCAGAGAAACAGTTTCCCAAAGATGTTTGTGGTCTGATCCCCAAAACCTTCAAATTTGTGACAATATTTGCTAAAGGACACTTGAAGATGGGATTGATGGTATAAACCTAGAGATAGTGAAATTATCTTAAAGTGTACAGGTGGACCCAGTACAGTCAGATGCATCTGTAAAAATGGAGAAACTTTTTCAGTTGAGTTAAAGACAAAGAGAAGAAGAAAAGGAGATTGGTATTGTGAGAGAGACTTGACCCAATCACACTGGATTTGAAGCCTAAGAAGGGAGTCCACAAGCCAAGGAATGTGTATGACGTCTATACTTTGGGAATGACCCTTAGCTGATAACTAGCAAAGGAACAAGATCCTTTATGCAACTACTGTACAAAGAAAGTAATCCTGCCCTAGAGACTATTAAAGGAATGTAACCTAGAAGACACATTGATTTTTGTTTATGTAAGACTCGTATTAGGTTCATAACCCATGGAAATTTAAAATAATAATGTTGCATTTAAATCACTAAGTTTTTAGAAATTTGTGATATCAGAAGCAGAGAACTAGTTGACTCACTTGAAAAAGAGAGAAAAGACCAAAACTACTAGTATTAGCAATGACAAAGCAGATGTGACTCAAGATACTCTAACATACAAGGGATTAGTATATGATGAACTTTCTATGGCAATGCTATGTTGACTCAGTCAAAGCATACACATTATCTGAATCTGGTAAAAGGCCAAAGCTATTATGCGAAGTGGAAAATTTAAATAACTGCATCTCTACTAATGAAATTAAATTTTATTTATTTATTTATTTGTTTTTTTGGTACTGGGGATTGAACTCGGGTTCTTGCGCTTGCCAAGCAGGCAGCAGAACCACTGAGTCAAATCCCTGGCTCATGAAATTGAATTTGGAATTAAAAGTCTTCCCACAAAGAAAACTTTAGGACCAAATAGCTTAGTGGTAAATTCCATAAAATGTTTAGGAGAATGAAAGGCCAGTGATCCTACACAAAACAGTCCATCAAACAAAGTAGGAGAAATACTTCCCAATATATTTGATGAGTGTCATTAGTCAGATACTGTATCAGATATAGCAAAAAGGAAGATGCCAACCATGTTTCTCATAAATATAGACACAGGTTAGCTTAATAAAGTATTAGCAAATCAAATCCTCAACACAAAGAATGATAACATGCTTCCGCTCTGAAAGGTCTTAGTAAATCTGGAATACAAAGGGAGTTCCTTTTTGATAAATGGTATGCACAAAAGCCCCTCGTATTCTGGAGTACAAGACAGAATATATTTACCTAACACTGGCAACAGGCAGAGGATAGTCCTTTAAATAAATTCTAATTGGCATTTTACTGGAAGTTCAAGATATTTCAGATAATGAAGAGAAAGATTAGTAAAGAAGAGGTCTTTTGATCTAGGTTTCTGTTGTCTGTGTCAAAAATGTTTATAGGAACTAAAAATGAATTTGGAAAAGTAGTATTACAAGAGGTTATTACTGGGCCAGGGATTTAGCTCAGTGGTTCCACTACCTGGCTCGCAAGCACAAGGTCCAGAGTCTGATACACAGTACCCTCCCCCCACCCCAAAAGAGGCTATTGCAGAAAAATCAATCATTTTTATATAACAAACACAAACACTTGGAAAATGAAGTAAAAAGTACAATTCTATTTCATTAACACCCGAAGCCATTTTATACTTAGGAATAAACTACAAAAATGACAAAATAGATGTTGACTAAGAACTACAATTCATTACTTGAAAGAAATTAACACCTATATAGATGGAGAACAACTAAATAACTATTATGATTAGAAGACAATATATTTCAAATATACTCAATGCAATTCTAACAAGATTTCAACAGGGTTTTTTTGAGGTATATATTTGCTAGCTAATTTTAAAATTTCTTTTGAAACGAGAGCAACTTAAAATAGTTGAAAAATTACCAAGAAAAGCAAAGTTGGAGAATTAATTTTACCTGTTGTCAAGATGCCATAACCTAGGTTAATCAATACAGTTTAAATTAGTGAAACAGTAGACATAAAATGAATGATAAGCAGTAGAGATTCTTGAAAATGACTAAAACATGTATCATTAATTTATTTTGACAAATGACCTAAGGAAGTCAAATGGATGACAGTAGTCTTTTTAGTAATGATTTAGCCACTGTTAAATTAGTAATGGGTTATCCACTACTAATGTGGTTTATCCATAGAATGAAATACTTCTTAGTAAAAAAAAATCCCGTATGTGTGAATCCCAAATGCACTCTGCTAAATGAGAGAAGCTAGAAAAAAACTGAAGTCTAGTGTTAATTTCATACAAACATAAAATGAACTCAAAATATACCCTAGATCTCTCAGTAAGAAATGAAATTATAAAACTTATAGAGAAAAATTTAGGTGAAAAATTTCTGGTTTTCAGTAGGCAAAGATTTCTTACAGCAGAAACAAAAAACCATTTATGTTGGTTATATGTTATGTCGATAATTTTAATTAGTCTAAATAAAATAAAATTCTTCTTGAAAGACACTATTTTTAAAAGCACAGAAAGAAAAATGCTACACCGGAAGAAAATATTTTCCATGAAGATATGTGAAAAGAGACTGTCCTCCAGAATCTGAAAAGATCTCTTACAGCTGAATAATAAGAGAATTCACAAAGAACAATAAAAATTGGACAAAAATTTGAACAAGCACTTCATCGTAAGTCAATGAGCTCGTCACAATAAGCTCAACTTTATTTGTTCTCAGGGAAATGCTGATTAAAATCCCAGTGTGACAATAGGACACATGCATTAGAATGGCTAAGATTACAAATACTGGCAATGCCAAACCAACTGTCAGCAAGGATGACCAGCAACTGGAGCTCTCACACATTACTGGTAGAAGCATAACATTTTACAATTTCTTTGGGAAACTCTTGTAAGTTTAAAAGTCTTGCTAACCAGACATTTTCTATATGACTGAACAATTTCACTTCTAGTATCTAATATGCACTCCTATGCCCACATGAAGACTTGTACATGGATGGTCATACAACTTTGGTTATAATCATTTCTAAAAGGAAACTTCCCAACAGGTGAATGAAAGGGAAAAAAATGTGGTTTATCCGTACCATGACATAAAAAAATCAACTGATGAATGCAACCCTATGTGGGGATCTCAAAGGCCTAATGCTAAGTGAACAAAGCTAAACCTAAGAGAATGTACTGTATGATTATATTCATATCACCTTTTATATACTGTAAACTGCTCTACAAGAGACAGAAAGAAAACCCGCAGTTGTCTAAAAGCTAAGTGTGAGTTAACCTCACAGGGACACAAGGCAATTTTCTGCACCTTGATTGTCATAGTGGTTCCACAGGTGTATAAATCAATAACAACATAACAAATTGTTCAAGTGCTACTTTGAAAAGTACACAAAAAGGGTCAGATTATGTAGAGTTCCTTAAAACGAGGCAGATCTTTTTTTTTTCCTTGAGTCACAGGTAAGAAACATCCCAGTAGTCACTAGAACAGCATTTTTAAAATACACACTTACTGTTCTGTTACAAGCTTTTCTCTGTGGCCCTCTGGACATTACCATGTCAGCGAAGAGAAAATAGTACAAAATGAAGTGGTGGGTATACCCACATATCAACTCAGCAAAGCTGCAGAAATTAGGGTCTGTAAGCTAATTAATTGATCATTCTCTTGGATTTTGCTTAAAGCACTGTTGCACATTTCCTGCCACAACTGTCTCCTTTTCTTGCTTCCTCCACTGGGATGCATATAAAATGATACTGCTGGAGAGATCCTTTCTTTTTATAAGGGTAAGGAGACAAAAGATTAAGCGACAAAACCATGGGTGATTAGGGATGAGGGTTGAAACCTTCTAAAATCAAACTCAGAGCTTCTTCTTTTCGTTTCTACTTTAAAAATGTATCAATAACAATAGTTTTTAAAATACAGGAAGTAGAAAAAATATATATGAGTATAGAAATAGAACTGAAGGCCCAGAGATTTAGCTCAGTGGTTCTGGTGCCTGCCTTGCAAACTCAGGGACCCGAGTTCGATCCCTGGTACAAAAAAAACAAAAAAAAAAAAAAAAAAAAAAAAAAAAAAAAAAAAAAAAAAACAAAATAAAAAAGAGTAGGCCCCCTGTCACTGTTGCAGGTGCTTAT
>NW_022900922.1:4535255-4553633 GCF_012274545.1 Fukomys damarensis | reverse complement strand
AAACACCCAGAAAAAAAAAAAAAAAAAAAAAAAAAAAAAAAAAAAAAGAAACAAAACTGAAGCCATTATGGGAAGTAAAGAAAAATGTTAGCTCCAGGAAGTCAGAAATAATATATTATTCTTGTTCCTAGTAGTCTAACACAGTGTTAAATTCATCTTTAACCAAATTACTTTTGCCAGCCTACCAGTGGAAATTCTGTGACCTTGTAATTCCCTTGATGACCAAGATGTAGCTTTGTTCATATTTCTGTTTCCACAGGCTCTGCCATATTGCCAGCCTGTCATATAGCTGATACTCAGTAAATATCTGTAATGAGTTGAGCCAATGTGAAACAACACATTTTCAGAAAGCAGTACTTATACTTTCACCTTGCCTTTATATTTGCATTTTGGCAACATATGCAACTTTGTATGCATGTCTGTGGGAAAACTAACAAGCGTGTACTCTAAATGGTATTTTCTGTTTCAACAGATGTGCAGTTATAAGGTGAAACCATTCTCAAACTTCAGAAGAGCTAATGGCAAATGTAGAACTATTATTGTTAAATAATTTTGCTCTGGAAATTGTAATGGCATAGGATTTCAGCAAGTGAAGAAGAAGAGGAGGAGGAGGAGGAAGAAAAGACATTTTGATATGTACACTTAGGTAATCAGGATTTGGGTCTATTACTGCTTCTTTAGCCATTGAAAAAAAATGGATGGGGTAAATGTAATTTCAGTGTTATTTCAATATTTTATTAATGAGGGAAAGCATCATCTTAATTGTAGCCATCTATAGAATTATAGACTGATTATTGGTTCAAATGACAGAGTTCTACAGTGAAACCCATAATTTTACATTACGTTCTGCAAGAGATAATGGCAGTTCTTCACATATAATGCATTGCTGGCTCAGAATCTTGTTAACACTAGTAGTGAGCAAGGTTGTGCTTAGCTTTTCCTATTCTTATTCTGAGCCAGAAATTTTAAAAAATTCAAAGATCTACCGGCCTTTATTTTTACATATGAGATTTCGGTCAACTAAAATTTTGCAAAAAGAGGCAGCTTGAATAAAAAATTTGAGAATGGTACAACTGTAAAGAAATGAATCTCTTTTTTTTAAAATCAAACTTAAGAAATATGCGTGTTGTGATTTGACTTGCATTTAGCTCTCTGTAGCTATTCTAGTCACCGATTCTATGGAAAGTCGCTATGGAGTTAGTTGCTTGTTACTGGGCAACAATTTATTCCAATTATAACTGAAATGTTGCTAATAGACAGTTACCAGTAGATAAGAACAGATTTTTAAAATGAACTATTAAATCCACAGCATTTTCTCTCATTGTAAAGAGGCAGAAATTATTCTAACAATTGACATTTTCTAATGTTCTGAGGTCTTTTTAGACATTTCAAGTGATCTGGGGGCATCGTGAGGACCCATGGGTGGCAAGGTTCAGAGCTGTTAAATGTAGAAATGACACAATTAGATGGAAGGGCTACAAAAACCAGGGACCAAGTGTCAGCACTGTGTGGAATGCCACTGTCTCTGTAAGATGCAAATAGCATACAACCTTCAAACAGCCTCAGGAGAGTTTTTCCTCAGAAAAAGGCTTCATGGATATTTGGTAACTGTATTTTCTTCTTGAAAACCTCCCATTAATTTCCTACTTATCTACTGAAAACAAAAACTAGAGCTACAATAGTTTACAAAGAACAATGGAGAACAGAAAAACAAATTTCTTGATGTGGCATAGGTACATTTAAAAGCAAACTAGGAAAAAAGAAAGAAAGAAAGAAAGAAAGAAAATCCTTGTTCCTAAGATTCTAGACCCCAAATCAGAACAGATTCATTAAGAAGTCTAAGCCTTTTCATGTGTCTTCCAACTTCTCAGGCTAGAATCTGGATATGATCAAAATTTTTCACATAGATATATTCTTAAATGACATGTTTGGTACAGTAGTAATAGTAATAATTCTAGTTTTTTTCTTTACAAAATACTAAGATCCCATCTAAAAGATACTAGCCATAGCTGCAAATTAACACAAGCAAAATTCATATTCACAGAAGGTAGAGAAATACACTGGTTACAGAAAATTTAACCTTGAGAACTTTATCATATAGTTAATAGTCATGCATTTTGGAGTGTCTTAAGTGACCTGGCCAGTTCTAAAGGTGGCGAAAACAAGCCAGTTCCAAAAGATTTACACCATCTCATTTCAGTTTCTCCCCTACAAACAGAGTAACAGGCAAAGACATTCTGTCAGCAGTTCCAAGCAGAGTGTATAGAAATACTTGTTGAATTTAATTGACTTGAATTAAATTTTGTCTTTTTAAAGAATAAAGTTGGCATCTCAAGTACGCGGTCCCCAAATCATGTAGGTTCTCCACTGCTGACTGTCTAATGAACTCCTGACTAGTTACAGATGAAAGGGATTAAAATAACTTCTCTGAGTGCTCACTTTAGTCTCTTTCATTATCTGGACTAAGGACGTCTATGACAATTACAGTATTGCTTAGAAAAGTTTCATCCTTGTACTTCTTATTTGGGGAGTAAACAGCAAACCAGTTATGAACTGGAAGGGTCCTATTAAAAGCAATAATACCCCCTTTAAGGCAGGAACTTGGAGAAACTCAAATATTCTTTCTGACAGGACACTGAAACTCTAATCCCAAACAATCAACAACTCATTGTAATAGTGCGATAGTCTTAGCCCTGTTGCAACTGGCCGAATAGTCAATTTGCAGAGAGAAGCATCATCAGAATAGACAGGAATGCTGTTATTACCCATTAGAACTATGACGCGAAGGTCATATATCAGGCAATTACACCTTTTCATTACGTGCTAACCCCTCACGGCAGGGAAGCCACGCTTATGACTGCATTAGACAGACAAAGCCCTCAGCTCTGTAAAAAAAATGAAAAGCCAAAAAAAAAAAAAAGGAAAAAAAAATTAAATTCATTTTCTTACCAGCACGTTGCAGCACCAACTCGCTCACAGGAATGTTGCCTTTACAGGTTTCTCTTTTAATTATCCTGGAAGCAGGGAGACAGAGGAAAAAAAAAAAAACAGGCAAAGAAGAAGAAGCAGGGTGGTTAAATTAGCGTGCTGGAATCTTTTCAGTTTGTCGCAGAGTAGAAAAATAAAAAAGGGGAAAAAAAGGCTCAGTAATTTAAATTTGCTCTCAGTTCAGGCTGCATGGATGGGTCCCGCCCCTTCTTCCCGCTGGGTTCCAGTACCTGCAAGGCTGGAACTGACAGCTACCGTGCAAACAAAAAAGGCAAAAAGCACGCTGGGACCATTCTGTCTGCCGTTTGGGTCTCACTTGTCCTGACAACTAAAAATCATCAGTGGAAAGGTATTCTACGTTTTCTATTTGAGGCTTTTTTACATGTAATTTTCTTCCATTTGAATTGATGCACCATAGTCCTTAATGGGGGTCTGCTTACTGTATGGGTTTAATATTTTCATTAAAAAAATCTAATTACTATTAGTATTAATAACAGTCTTACCACTGTTAATAGTTTGTTTAGTGCTGACCTTAGTATTCCTTACCATCTTTGTCCCCTGCTCCAAAACTCGTTCCCTTTAGTCTTTTTCTTTAAACACTGAAATTTCTAGGAATATAGTGATATAAATACTCAAATTTCTAGGGCTTCTATCTGCTTCCTGGATTTCGTTTTTCTTTCTTTTTTTTTTTGGAGCCTAAAATGCTGAGAGTAATTCAGGTGAAAGAGTATCTAAGAAGAAGTTGCCATAAGCCCCAGGAACTTTTAAGAAAGAGGAAATATTATTACCTAAATGCCTCTATAACAAAATCCAAAAAGTTTTTCTGCATATTCATGAACTGGTCAAATTATTAAAGATCTCAGAGGTAGGCTTGATCTACATCACAAATTTAAGATGTCACCTGTAGAAAACCACTTTCATTTCAGCAACAATTACTTAATGTAGAGTATACTAGTTTTTAGCAAAGGAATTATGAAATATAATAAAATTCATCCTCCTCCCAGAATGTAAATTGCTTAACACAGAGTTTTTGGCAAACTTTCTACTGTGAGTTTCTTTTCTTTCTTTTTTTTTTTTCAGATGGAAAGTAACAGACTATTTGGTACTGAAACTATCGCAAGGCCTAATGGGTCATCTGCTGTTTGTCTCCTGATCTCAAGCTTTGTTTTTATGAGAGATGTAGCACTGATTCTCCTATCAGAGGATGGAATTTTCTTGAACCTTCTTACTATTGCAACACAAGAGAACCATGATGAATGTAATGTCAGGTTACATAATTCAGGACAGAGTGTTTAGGAGTGAAAGATATAATTGTACGTGGTTCTTTGCCACTGGTTGAAGTCACAAAAGTTACTTTTGATCACATGATATCGTTTAATCTACTTTTGCTTGACAATTTTCACATTTTTCAGAAACAATTCTCTCTTTATTCCTATCTCAAGCTGAGACATCCACTCCAGTTAGGTGGACTTAACCATGTGTGCCTTACTTTTAGAATCCCTTACAGTCAGGCACAGGCTATTTCAATGCATTTCACTTTGCACAGTCAGACTTCCCAGAGAGAAATGATTAACAGTATAAATTAAATAAACATAGCTTTCTAAATTGGTAAAAAATTTAGCTGAATGTCAGTTATTTGTTCTGTCATTTGAGGTCTCATCACAAAAACAAACCAATTAAAAATGGAAGGGTCTGAGGAGGCAAAGAACAAAGCTATGCATTTCCCATGTGTTATACTCTTTATCAGGGTTTTTTCTTCTATTACTGCCAGCAGTGAATGCCTCTGCTCAATTCCCACTAACAGCCATAGAAGAGAAAAATAAGGCAGGTCAAATACTCATGTTAACTTCCTAGGTAGTTAGGCAATCAGCTGTAATGAAACAGTGGTAGATTACACCAACGTGCTAATTATGGTACTTTGTCACAGCATAAAATGCTATAAAACCATCCTATGTCTTGGCTTGGAAAGTGTTATGCATAGATTTTTCAAAAGATTTAATTGAAGAGAGATTTTATTTTCCTGAAGCATTCTATAATTTCAAGTGGTTTTTCTTCAATCTTTTCCTTTTCAAGAAAAAGTTCTGAAAAGAAAAATATATATACAGAATTGAAAAAAGATAATGGTTTTTAAAATTGGTATCTTACCTTATGATTGTAAATATTTATGACTAATATGCTGACATTGATTACTTCGATAAAGTGGTGAACAATGTAACATAATTAGAACATCTTAATAGGCAAATATACAGAATAGTATTCATTGATTTATATTTGGAAAGTCTCTTAAATGAAGTAGAAAGAACATTTTATGGTCAGTAATGCTTACTGAGTTCAATTAGCAGAATGTTAATCCAATGAAAAATCTTGACTTTGAACTTTAGAGAAGGAACATTTTGTTTCAATAAGGTCAAGTTGGCTTTAGTAAATGTGTAAAGCACAGGATTCCATCAGTCATAAAACCTGTTACATCAGAAATACCTACTTGGTACTGAGGAGATCAGGTTATATGTTATATATCTCATAGCCATGCTAAAAAAACAAAAACAAAAACATTTCCATAATAAATTCTTGAATTCTGTGTAGTGATACACATTTAAGTGGCTTTTAAACCACAGATATATGTTTTAAGGAAACACATTGGACAGGTTTATAGATGTATTTCAGAAAAAAAATTTTTTGAAAAGCCATAATATAATGTCATTCAGGAATTACTAAGTTTTGAAATAAACAATATCTAATTAATCTGTTATAATTAATAAGGTTATATCATTTTCAAATTTCTTGTATATAATAATTTTAGTATTTCCTGATAAAAGCTTCCCTCGCTCCTAGTCAGGGGGCTTCAGGGTGGTTTTGTTGTTTGTTTGCTATTTTTGCTCCCCTGCATGGTATACAGTGACCTCAATGAGTTAACCACTGCAGTAGCCAATGTATAACAACTTTTTTTTTTACTTTAATAGAATTCAGAAAACTTGTTCACTTTTGTTGTACCAGTTAGCTATTATAATTAACCTCTGTTACCCTGCATAAGTAGGAAGTACTAATCTAATTGCTGTCATAAAAATGGTGTACTACTGGACTCATGGGTTGCTTTTTTTGAAGTATGTCTACAGTGTTAGACCAATTTTAATAGATTTATAAAAGTAAATCTAATTTGATTTTTTAAATGTACAAACAGGGAAATTTTTCTAATTTCAAAGAAATTTTCACAATCATTTCTTTGAGATGGACTGGAAATATAATGGTTTTACTGTAGGTATTCAGCATATGAAGATATCAAAACTGAAACTGAAATTTGACCTAGAATACAGGCCATAAGGATGTGTTAAATTTCATTAGGCCATTTCTATCTTGCCACCATTTGCTCACGTAGACAGGAAAACAAGCCACAGATGAACTATGCTTTTAGATTGAATTCAATCCTGAAATATAAAGCAGCATGTTTAAGGTGTGATTTGTGCTGGGTATATGGGATCCATGAAGTCTCAAGGCAATCAATTATTATATAAACATACATGGTACAAGGAAAGAACATTGTAAGCCATGGAAAAATAGAGTATCCCTATATCAGATACAAAGAAGTAGAGTATTTTACAAAAATGCCTATTACCTGACAAATTGGCTCCTAGAATTGTGCAGAGATCAAAAGGAAGTATTGATATTTCAGATAACAAATGTACATGGATATAATACCTAGCTCTCTTACCAGTTCGTGAAATTCAATGTAATCACTATTTTTGTATATAATGTCAAAGTAGAAGATGCTGTGCATGTCTGATACACCGAAGAAGTGCTTTTTTGGACAGCTAAGTAAATGACTATGAAGCGTATTATAATATATCAAAGCATCTCAGAAATCAGACGTGTTTACAGGTTTCATATTGATTTAAGTAGTGTATCATGCAGTTATTGGCACTGCTCTGAATAGCTACTACTCTGTTATTTCAAGAGCTTACTTTTAAATGTTGCTTATGAGTTTTCTCAAATTTGAATCTTTTATCAAATGGTTTAAAAGGAAATATAGCCAGCCATTCCCACAGATGCTTTGCAAAAATGCTCATTGACATAGCTTCTGTTTTCTGATATTGTTAGTAAGGGAGAAGTAAATGACTTTCTATTTTGGTACATCAGCAGAGAAATATAGCTTTTCATTCTAAATTCCAGAATTTCTTTTCAAGCCACTGGCAAGGAAGTTCTTTTTAGGGCAGAGTTTTTTTTCCAAAGCCATGATTTACCAGAGTTGACATACAATAGCTAACTTATCTGTGTTTTTGCTCTCAGTAGTTTCAATAGTCCACCATCAGTAATGGTCTGAAAATACTAAATACAAAATACCAGAAATCAAATATTCATAAGTATTAAGTAACTTTTATCAATGTATTATAGTTATTCTATTTTACAATCAGTTATTATTAATTCATTAGGCTATTTCCATCTTGCCACCATTTTCTCACATAGACTGGAAAACAAATCACAGATGCAGTATGCTTTTGGATTGAATACAATCCTGAAATATAAAGCAGCATGTGTAAGGTGTGATTTGTGCTGGGTACATGGGATCCATGAAGTCACAAGGCAATCTATTATTATCTAAACATACATGTTTACAGGATAATATAGTTGTGCCTAATTTATAAGTTAAGCTTTATGATAGGCAATGAATACATAGGGAAAAACATCATACTACATTTAGGGTTTAGAATGCTCTGTGGTTTCAGGCAACCTCTAGGGTTCTCAAAACATATCCCATGGATAAAGAAGGACTAATCTACTTCCTTTCTTTTAGGAAAACAGTCAAAGGGGAAGATTGCATTTGAATTGTGAAAACAGTCTCTAATTTTTCTGAAATAATTTGCTACTTTCATGTAAGTTAAATGCACTTCAAACATAGAAATTTCAAGTATGTTTTCTCTGGACTCTGAGTTAACTTTGTCAGACAGGTAGTGGCTCATATTGGCTTATCATACAGGTAGTTGGCTGTATAAGACGTAGAATGCTAAGGATTTGATTATTTATTCATAAGACAAAATTTGAATAGCCCGTAGTTGTATTGTCCTTGTTCTTTCTTCATTTTATCACAAGATGACATTAACTTTCTTACATTTCTTATTCCTATCAAATAGTTTTCAATACAACATATCATTGTGGCAAAAAACAAAACAAAACAAAACAAAAAACACAGAAGAACAAACAAAACCAAAAATGACTATTTCCAAGCTCATTGTGTTGAGAATAAAGTAATTGATAAGTTTTGTAGAAAGTTAGCTAATATGTTGTCACAGAGATGGATTTATTTATATTTTAGGAGTCAATCGAAGGCAGACATGACATGCTTAAGTGAGGATATCAATACTGAGTGACAGTCCCCGGAGAGTTACATGCAACTTTCTAAGAAGTTTGTGTTTTGCCCTAGAACCAATGAAAGCCACTGAAGTACTTGAAACAGTGACATTCCATAATTATTTATGCACTGTTGCTTGACAAATGTGCCAGCAGCGTTTACTGTAGATTAGAAAGGCAAACATTACTTCAATAATGTATTACCCTGAGAATATTTTACCTTGCTTGGTTGAAAGGGATTTAAGGTAGTTTATAGGACAATGTAAAATATAATTAAATATTTTGGAGAAGAGGCAAAAAATAAGGATACAGCAAAAAAGAACATCGGGAATCAAAGTAATGTTCAAAATGATTCTGTAAGTTGCGTACTCTTGGCGTGAGAAAGCTGCAATTTGGTTTTCAGCTTCTTAAGCATGGAGAAAATAAAATACAGCCAACTGCATGTGTTATACTGTCCATAAAATAATGTTAGTGCAAACTACTAGTTTCGAAGTATAGGTCTTGGACCTGAAAAATTCGAGATTTCAGATTCTCACAGAGACGCCCCAGAATGGTGTATTAAACAACTCTCTGAACACAAACATTTATATTTTATCTGACTAATCTTTACAGTCAACTTGACTGGTTTGAGAGATGCCTAGAAGGGTAGTAAAGAACACTTATGGGTGTATCCGGTCGGTGACGGGGCTGTGACCTTGCAGGGCTTACACCTTGTCCCTGGCCCATTTCTCTCAGGCTCTTCCCTGCCCGGTTTCCTAGCTCCCATAGAGGTAAACAGATTCCCTCACACACGCCCTCCCACCATATTGTTTCTGCTTTAGAGCTACCCAATCATGGACAGAAGCTTCCGGAAACTGGGAGCCAAAATAAACCCTTTCTTCTTTAACTTCTGTACATCGGGTATTTTGGTCACAGTGCTGAAAAGCGGACCAAAACAATGGGACACATTTGGGCGACAAACGGACCCAGCTACAGGAGCCAGCCTATGAGTTTGTTCCGACTTGGGGGTAAAGGAGCATTACAAACGAAACACACAAAGATAACGTGAAAGGGGGACCTGGGGATTCCTGCCTCTAGTGGAAAAAGAGCCCCAAACTGGCAGTGCTCCTCACTTTTCTTTCTTTCTCTTTTTTATTGTATTTTATTTATTTATGTTTTGGTATCGGGCATCGAACTCGGGTCCATGCATTTGCGAAGCAGGCGGCGGAACCACTGAGCTAAATCCCCGGCCCTATACTCCTCACTTTTATTAGATTTGCACAAAGAAGAAAGCAAACGTGCTACCCAGAGCTTGGGGAAAGTTCGTCAGGATCTCATAATTTGCAGACTGCACCCAAATGTCTGTTTTGTTTAATGGAAATTCAGCTGCAGCTGACTCAGTCCTCAGAACCAGCTGGCACCAGCAAGCTGGCACAGAGCCGCAGGGAGGTACAGTTTGCCAGCCAGCTCCTCCCTCGTGTCTCAAGGAGAGGTCAACCCAGACCTCAGTCTTCACAGTTAGTTTCCCACACCCAGCTTCTCAAGACCGAGCTTGAGGTGATTAAAATTTTAGCCTAAAAAGGGCAATCAAATGTTTCACCTCAGCTCTAAAACCAATAAAAAGTATAGTAAGCAATTAACTAATTGATCAAACAATATCAAACCTCATTCGTTCGAGACCTGTTCCTACACACTGGTGGCAAAACTGGTAACAGGACTCAATGTTGACTCAGGCTGCTGGAGCAGGGACAAACCAAGAAAGAACCGCAACAGTGAGAGATGAGTGTGAGGAGGTGGAAAAGGAGAAAATGCAGAGGATATTGCTGCTGAGATGTGAGGGGTCAGAGCTCCCCTGGGTCAGGGATGCACGTACCATCATGAAGAGGTGGAAGAAACTGAGCATGTGATGAAACAATTGGGGAAGAGAGAGTAGTAGAAAGAGCCATATTCAAAGGGACCACAGAAGTAAACAACATCTTTCAAGTGAATCAGCAGTTATATCTCTAGTGCCTAAAATACAGCAACCCAAATGAATTTTAAACCAATTCATAAGTAAAAATAGCTCCTTAACAAACACTGATAAAACAAAACTTTCTTGGTATAGTACATGTTATTTAACTAGAATTATGACAAGCATCGCATCTAACATTGAAATTCAGAAGCATTCCCACTAGAGTCAGAGAGAATACAACAGCGATTTAGATTTTCCTTGTTATTCTACACTTTTTGCAGACTCGAGGTAAAAATAAGCAATATATTCTTGGTGAAGGAAGAGAGACTCAAGGAACTGTCTTTTCCTATTTTCAGATGATAATTTCTTATCTATGTAGAACACTTAAGAGATGACATGTAGGAGATTTGCACATAATTTATAATTGTTAGGAAAGCATCAAGATTTATGGATACCAAAGAAACATGTAAAAATCATAAATATTCCTGTTCTTCTGCAATAATTATGAAATTTAGCAGAAAACAAATTTCTATGTATAGGGAGCAAAGTTATGAAGCTTAGAGGAATACTATGAACGAGAGGCACATGGGATCTTCTTGGAGAAAATCACAAAATGCCATTGAAATATATAGGATATAAATGTTATGCAATGTTATAGAGAACAGTTTAAATTGATTAAAAATGTAAAGTAATTCCAATCACATTATATTAGGGACAAAAACGTCTGGATTCATAATGCACTACTTGAACTGAAAATTAGGCTTACTCTCAAAAACAGAATCTATCTAGGGGTACAGGTGAAAATTTTCCAGCTATTTCCTAATGGGAAATGTGAAAGCACATTTTAGGAAGCAACGGATATCACCTCCAAGATGAATAAAAGGAATAAATTCTACAATGAGGTATAATGAAGATTAAAAACGGGAAGCATTTTAAAAGGAGACTTCAACTTCCAGGCATTACACAGTGGCAAGGTGGAGAAGTTACCTTTCTGGTATGGATAAATAGCTGGATAATATGCTTGCACTTGATCATATGACGCTCAAGACTGTCCTTCCTGAGAAAATGGAAACACATACGGTAAATCCAGTATTAATACCTAATCTTTCTCTAGGGAAGGAGTCCCAGCCACTGCATAGAGCTAAAGCAGAGCATCATGTTCTCAGTGTCAAGAGGAGGAAAGGGGTTAGAAAGGTTACTGAAAAAGCTGAGATTTTCAGGTCAAGTAACCAGAAAAGAAGAAACAATAGAGAGAGGAATTCCTGAGTATAGGTGAGTTTCCTGCAGATGCTTGCTTAAATAAAGTCTCTCTCCCTCTCTCCCTCTCTCTCACTCTGTGTGTGTGTGTGTGTGTGTGTGTGTGTGTATGATTGAGCATTACTTAGCAAAGAGTAGCTGTTAAAGAGACTGAAAGAGAAGCTGAGGTTTCACAGTTCTGAAAAACTGGCCAAATCAGAAGGTAAGGACCTCGCTAATACCCTGGGTATTCAGCGATAAATCAACAAGGTGGTATCTTAGTAGTAAACATTTGTCTGAGAGTTATGTACTAAACTAACCCTCACCAGAAGAGATACTAGCATAGGCATATTCTGTTAAAACAAAGCTCAATAACCTAAAAAAAGAGACACTGACCAAACTAATTTCTACTCATCATCTATAATAACCAGCATTTTTGCTTAAATATGAGAATATATGAACAGAAAACAGCAAAAGAGAAACAACAGGATGACAGTAGATAACAGATAGAAAACAAGTGAATAAAACCCAAAATGTAAATTAATGCATTAAATATAGTGAACCAAGTGTGATTATGACTGTAAAAATATAAAATCCAATAAAATATAATCTACTAAAGATTTACTGTAGCATGTAAAGACACATCTAGCTTTACAATAAAAGAAAGGAAAGTTATGCATCATGTAAACATTTAAGTACCTGAAAGTCATGAAGTACATTAAAACAATTGAAGAACAAATTTAGATCAACTTAAGATGATAAGATGTATTAGCAGATATGAGAGGAAATTTTATACCACTGAAAGAATAAAGACATAGGAAAACACAACAATCTTAAATCCTAAACTTACTGCCTCATAAAAGTGCCTTGAAAAAAATATGGAGCAAATCAGATTTTGACTCTGCTCTGTGAAACAGAATGATCAAGGAAGGGTGAGACTGGGAAGGATACAGATCGGACCTCACACGTTAGTCCCTGCAACTCTACAATGTCCTTTCTTCTCCAATACCCGCGTGGCAGTCACAGATACACAATATGCCGGGCCACAATTCAACTATTCGTGAATTTCAAGACTGATTATAGAAAATTAAAAATTACAATGTCAAGAGTAAATGGGCAGCATCACCTACCACACATCTTCCAGATCGTTGGTGAAGGGAGGGCAGGGACAAGGGGAAAAATGAGAACTAAGACCTGTCATGTAAAGGTACAAGATCCCAATAATGAATGTAACTGTACTGTGTACCCAGAATGTACCAATAAACTCAATGAGGGGAAAAAAGAATAAGAGAACGTTAAGAACCAAGATGGATTATGGAAAGGTGCAAATTTCCAATGACGAATGTCATTATATTGTGTATCTTAAATGTACCAATAAAATTAATTTTAAAAAAGGAAGTTTGCAAAGATAGTTAAGGTTATGGGATTCTGGACAGTAAGGTCATGATGGATTATCTTAGCTGGACCATTCTATTCACATGAGCCCTTAAAAGTAGTGATATTTCTTCATCTGAGGCCAGTCAGATGAGACAGATGAGAGAGGCAAAAGAGATTAATATTGTGATATAGATGCCACCTACCATAACAGCCTTGATTAAAAATATGGGGACCAACATTTTGGCTGACCAAAATATAGGGACTTATAGAAGATCAGACTCATATTCAGCCAAATGCCAATATAAAAACAGGGCATCTCAAGGTGTGAACAATCTCAGTGGCTTTGGTAACACTGTTTTTCAGAATTTTCAGAAAGGCACGCAGATCTGCTGTCCTTGTCATTTTGATCTCGTGATTTAAATAAAGAATCATCTGAGCCAGTCTGCACTCGGACTTCTAACTTTTTGTAACTGTGAGATAATATGTAGTTCTTTTTTTTTTTTTTTTTTTTTTTTTTTTATCTCAGTGGCTTGTAACACTGTTTTTCAGAATTTTCAGAAAGGCACGCAGATCTGCTGTCCTTGTCATTTTGATCTCGTGATTTAAATAAAGAATCATCTGAGCCAGTCTGCACTCGGACTTCTAACTTTTTGTAACTGTGAGATAATATGTAGTTCTTTTAAACTAGTAATTTTATAATAGTTTGTTTCAGCTGCAATAGTAAACTGGTACAGTTGTATTGAAAATTGTAGGTCTTAAAACAAGCTGGTAATGGTGCAAATGATGAGGAATGGGACAATTCTGGATGAATATGAAGAATTCAGCCAATAGAATTTGCAGACTGTTTGGATATGTGGTGTGAGAGAAACAGAACACAGAACCAATAGCAAAGATTTGCCTGAGCAACTAGAAGGGTGGGGTTGCTATGAACTAAAATAGGTGAGATGGTATATTTTGAAGGAAAGATTAATATATTGGTTTGGAGCTTGTTAGGTTTATTACATTTGTTAATCATTGAGTTGGAGACATTTAGTAAACAGTTGGAATTTGGAGTTCAGGGGGCAGGTCTTGATTTTGTTAATATCTACGTGGTATAAAAAAGCCATGTGATAACCTATGAAGTAGAGGAAAAGAAAGGTCAAAGGCCTGACAATTGGGGATTTCCAATATTTAGAGGGAGATGAAGAGAAACAAGAAGCCTCCACTGTGTTGAAACAAAACAAATCAAAACAAAACAAGAGAATATGACTCAAGATAGTAGTTTTGTGATCATTAAGAAAACATTTGTAAGTAGTTTTAAATTTTTAAACTCTAATACAAGGATATAACTCTGTGTGAACTCTTAAATGTGCATATATTCACAACCAATAGAAATAAATAGTATGGTAATGTATAATGAGGTAAGTAAAAATATAAAGCAAAAATTTATTTTTTATTACCTAAGGAAAGGCTTTTGTGATTTTTTTTCTTTTTTATTATAATTAAAAATATTATGTAAACATTTTAAGTTTTACTTAGACTGCCAAAAGTAAAAAACAAAACCAAGTTCAAAGCCCAGTGAGCTTCAAAAAAATAATCTAATTAGTTTTTCTAGCCTATTAATTGTCCAAGAAGTAAAGTACTATTTTAACTTCATCAGTGCAAAACCCCAACATCATGCTAAGTCAGAACAAAGCTACTACATATTAGCAGGGAAATTGTCTCATAGGATTTGAGACAATTTTTGGGTTCTTCTAAAAGGAGGTTACTCATCCAGTGCCTTTTTCTGTTAGCTATCCATACCATATTAATAGTAACACTTTCTTGGTGAAGTTTAAGATTTTATCTTCACCTATTCTGGGAATAGAGAGAGCAAATATTGAACACATGTAGTTCCTCGGTCCCTCCCGCTATTTTTGTATTCAGGATTTTATACTGGCATCCTTCTTAGCCAGTGTATTCCAGGAGTACTTCCAAAGGATAGATACCGATTCAAGATTAAACCATTTGCCATCCCTACACTTTGTTTCTTGAACTACACATAAGGGTTATAAAACAAATGTTTTTCATCCCTATATATTATGCAATCATTTGGCAATGATGTTATTCTACTGTACTTATTGTGGAAAGTTGTATCTCTAAATTATAGAGGTTTTTAGTGAATGCGAACAATTAATTTCAGTACTATACACTTATCTGCTCTCACGTCCATTTAGTCAAAAGTATATATTTCTTTTCCTCTTGTTTAAAAGAAATACTTTAAGTATCAGAAGGTATGGAGTTTCAGGAAGCACTGACTCACCCTCGCTAGAGTCATAGAGACATTGTCTTTGATTATATTGTGATCACGCAGAAGTCTAAGTTTGGAGCTCCATGGATATGAACATGAACACTTACATATTTATTCCTTTATGCCTAAAGTAAACATGCAAGTTAGTGAGATAAGCTCAAAATATATGTTTGGCAAAATATCAGGCTGAGAGATGGTTGATGAGGGTGGCTTCTCTCATGTGTTCATCAAATCATAGGGAAGTGATTGGTTTGTTGGCAAAAATGTTTTATTTGGAGTAAGTTATGAAAAAGAACTTATAGCCATGTCATTTGGAAACCAGCCAGCACTTTTTATATTAAAAAAACCCCTGCATTTAGTTAGTACCATCTCCTGGACTCAGTACCAGCTTCCTCCTTGATACAGTTTCACATTTTTTTCACTTATGCTGCATAGCATCACTATGCACAAGTTAGGTATTGGTGCGTGACACAGGCACACATTGAGGCAGTTTGGCAGTGACCAGTCTTTGGCATGCATTTTTGGTTTTTCTATAAGACCAGGTAGGCAGATATTGGATGTCCTCACCAGAACTACTGCAGTAGATTAGTTTAATAGTAATAGTAACTCTCTCACAGTCCTGTGGTCACTGGCTCACCTGTACTTCATAGACAATGGCAAACTAACACACAAGAATACACACACACACACACACACACACACACACACACACACATGCATAATCTGCTTGATCTGTAGCCTGGCACTCTTCTTTCATTGGATCCTTTTAAAACATTCTGTTTGATTTCCCATATTGTATCATCCAAATGACCAAAAGGGAGGCGCGGAGAAAGAAAAAAGAAACCACTGAAGTCCCCTATTATATGGGTGAGAGTGGCTTTTCTTCCTTCATAAATCTGAGTTAGACTGGCTATTCCCTAGCCAAGCAGACAGTCATCTCAGTAAAGCCTTCCTCCCTTTCCAAGCACATGAGAATCTTAGCATCTTCTGAGGTTTCACAACAGTTGTGCTTGCCTTTATGGACTTACATAATAAGCTCCTGAATAATAGGAAATCTAGATCAATATTGAACTAATGTGCTAAATAAGTATTCTTGGAGGAATTGAGTTATTAAATAAGTAATATCTTTTCATTAGGACAGGATATGGTCAGAGAATAAAAAAAAATCCGCTGATTTTATTTCATATAAAGTTCCAAACTTGTTTGGCATGTTGGTTGATTCCTGCTGGATCTAAGGTCTGAAAGATGTACATTGAACTTTTTATACTGATTTATCTAGTAATTTAAGAAAAATAGAAGGCTTGAGAAATCAGGGAAATATTATCTCTCATGGAAATTTTATAAAAAATATTTTGCATTAAGAAATTCTCCTTTTGGCTATTATAAAGTCCACATGACCCTTTATGCGGGAATTGTGGAAAACT
The DNA here is from genome assembly GCF_012274545.1 of Fukomys damarensis. Lineage (NCBI taxonomy): Eukaryota > Metazoa > Chordata > Mammalia > Rodentia > Bathyergidae > Fukomys > Fukomys damarensis. The sequence continues at coordinate 4,537,069 of NW_022900922.1, read as the reverse complement.
TTAGGATGACTGCTAACCAGTTTGAAGATAATGAAAGTTTTCCTTATCTGAAGACTGAATAATTTTAGAGGCTAAGCAAAAACCTTTAGTAAACTTTATTAGTACATATAGAATATATTTGAACACTGATTCCTGTACAAAAGATTCATTTTGCTGGTATACTTCACTGAAAATAAAGTATATACAAAAAGAACCATCCTAGGTAGTATATTTTTCTTTTTGAAAAATATTCATTGCTTTAATCAAAACAGCTATATACCGCTTTACTTAATGTATAGAAAGAATTGTACAACTACAAAAAGCTGTTAGCATGGTTGGCTTATTCATTTACTCATTGAAAAGAATTTAATGGATGCCTACTATGTGCTACTGTTCTAAGTTATTGAGTTCAGAAAACACTGCCCTCTTGGAGTGTGTCTGTATGATACCTGTAATGACAGAAAAGCAATAAAAATGAGTAAATTTTTGGAGTATTAGATTGTTACAAATAGTATGGAGCAAAAGATTCAAATGGAAGTAGAGGCTAATGGACAATTTGCTTTTCTAAACAAAGTGATCAGGGAATTGTTTACTGAGAAAATTACAGTAATTACATATCTTGAAGTTGGGAACTGAGCCCTGTTGGGGTATGAGTGAAGAATATGACAATCTACATGCAATGAATTCATCTGGAGTTATGTGACAGATTGGATATAAATAAGGAAGCTTGAGAAGTAAAGCAAAGTGATCAAAATTATGGTATAAGAAAGTGAAACTGGAGGGAAATGAGAAATCAATCTTATTAAACTTGTAGATGAGAATGATAAATGGAATTTTCTCAGAGTGAAGTAGGAAGCTTGCAGGGTTTTGAATAAGAGAAAAGACATATCTTATTCTTTATGTTAACAGGATTGAATAATACTGCATTGAGAGGAGACACAAATGAGCCAGAGCAAAAGTGCTAAGTCCTATTTTATATCCATTTATTCATTCACTATTCATAACACAGCATATCCAACATTGCACAGATACATATAGGCAATGTTTCTGCATAGAAAATGAGGAGAAATTTCCAGTTTTTATAAAAATGACCTCAATTTCATAAGTAAACTAAGTCCTCAAAAACATGCCTTTCTTTCTTCCACATAGGATCCACTGCCCACTTTAACACATTAAGTTCTGATGAGTGAGATCAAATGATCTGGAGAAACAAAAAATACAATTCCAAATACAAAATTGTACTTTTGGTTATTCTTTGAGGAGAAAGAACATTAGACTTATCATACTTTGTGCTTTTATAAATATGCATATAAGAAGACTGATGTGTTATTTATTTATTTATTCATTAATTTTCCTCATTGAGTTTATTGGTACATTTTCATTATACAGTACAGTTACATTCATCATTGGGATCTTGTACCTTTACATGACAGGTGTTGGTTCGCATTTTTTCCCTTATTGCTTCCCTCCCTTCACCCTCCTCCTTCCCTATATACTTTCTTTCCATTTTTTTCATTTTCTCATGTTTTTTTCTTTTGCCTTATTACCTTTCCCCTAACCCTCCCACTTCTCCTACAACTTTAGCCTTTTTCTACCTATTTCACATTGTCAATTATATCATTAGGATCTTATGTAGTATTTTAGCTTTTCACACCAGAGAAACTATTTGGTATTTACACATTTGACTTATTTACTTCACTTAAGAATATATCCTCAATATGCATCTATTTCTCTATGAGTGACTCTAATTTCTCATTCTTTATGGCTCAGTAGTATTCCATTTTATAGAAATTTTTTTCTTTTTTTTTTTTTTTTTTTTTTTTTTTTTTTTTTTT
>NW_022900922.1:4515723-4534845 GCF_012274545.1 Fukomys damarensis | reverse complement strand
GGTCCTTCCTGGGTCTGTTGTCGCGCAGGCCGGGAGCTCACGCGCAGGCCGCCGGTGATCGCAGACAGGCAGGTAGGCAGGCAGCTGAAAAAAACCCCCTCTGGGGTCCTTGGGTCCTTCCTGGGTCTGTTGTCGCGCAGGCCGGGAGCTCACGCGCAGGCCGCCGGTGATCGCAGACAGGCAGGTAGGCAGGCAGCTGAAAAAAACCCCCTCTGGGGTCCTTGGGTCCTTCCTGGGTCTGTTGTCGCGCAGGCCGGGAGCTCACGCGCAGGCCGCCGGTGATCGCAGACAGAATATGTAGTTCTTTAAAGCCAGTAATTTTACGATAATTTGTTTCAGCTGCAATCGTAAACTGTTACAGTTGTTGTATTGAAAATGATAGACCTTAAAACAAGCTGGTAATGGTGCAAATGATGAGGAGTTGTGGAATTCTGGATGTATTTAGGAAATAGATAGGGCCAATAGAGTTTGCAAGAAGCTTGGATATGTGGCGTGAGAGAAACAGAACACACACACACAGTAAGAGAATGTTATCTATAACACAGAGGCATCAGTAAATTAGATAAAAATCAACTTATTTATTTAAAACTCAGTTTACCAAAATGTACAGAAAAACCTAAAAACTCTTTATTTAATAAAGTAATTTGATTACAAAAACATATCTTCCTGCCAAGAAGACGCCAGCTTGAATACACTAGTGTCTGTTCTTATATGCACTGGTTTCAAAACAGAGAACACGTCTGTAATTAAATTCATAAAAGTGGGTGTAATGAAAACAGGTAAATGGTAATAATGAAATCTAGCATGGGTGCTACCAGAAAAGAAAGGCAGAGCCCAAACTTTTCTGTACGCAAAGACATACCCACCCTATTGCTCTATAATTCTACTTCTAAGAGTTTGCCCAAGAGAAACAGAACCACATATTACCCCCAAATTACATGTGATATACATAATTAATGTATCCACAATAGCCAGAAACCGGAAACAAAAATGTTTTACAGGTAGGCTGATAAAGAAATTTTGATAATTTACTCAGTGACATAGTATTTTGTAGTAAAAATAAGCAAATGGATGGTACATTCAAGAATATAGATGTTTCTTACAGGTGTTATATTTAGTGAAAAGACCAGGTATACAAGAGTACATAAAGTTTCATTCTGCTGCTCTGAAGTTCCAGTATAAGCAAAATTACTCTGTGCTGAGATAGATGAGACCAACAGTCATGGGGTGAGGTGGGGTAACTGGGTGCCAAGGTGCAGAGGAAAGTTTCTAAGAAGAAAATACTGGGGCTGTTTGTTACACAGATGTGTGTATTTGTCAGCACTCACTGAACTGTATGCTTAAATCTATGTGCATTATTTTATGTTTTGTAGTAAAGTTTGTTTAGAAATTGTGAAGAATAGGTAAATAGAATACCCAGTAAGGAAAACTTGAATCACTGCATGCATTTAAACACAATGAGAAAAAATGAAATACTAATGTTAAAACACAAATAAGAGAACTTTAATCAAATGTGACTGTTTAATTTCCTGTAAAAATTGTTAATGCTTAATTGGTAAAACTTTCATAAGATGACAAAACTAAAATATTAAACAAAAATTCTATGTATATCAGTGGATAGGGATTTGTGTTAAATTCTTCTGGATATTATTTTCTAGAAAAAGAGATTATTTTCTAGAAAAATCCTCATCTTGCTTTGTACTCTTATTAGGTGAAATGTTCATGGAAAAATTTCAAGAGCAACCAATACAAGGAAGATACTAGGTGTCTATATTTCAAATTAGGAAGAAATTGTTGAAAATAAAGCAAGCAAACATATTAAATGAAGAGGTAATAAAGGACAGATACATTGTAATTCCTACAACTGTTGCATTTATCGCATATTTGATACATAATAACGAACTGAATCATCTCCATAATTTTATGGCTTTACCATCATATTTTATAAAGGAGCAAAGCATGATACATAATTACACGGAGACAGTTTCAAAATTAAACATTGAATAAAAAATACATTCTTATAACAAATGCTCTGTTATTTCCCCAAAAGTAGAACAAATATAAATGTTAAAGAAATATAATGAAAAGAAATTCCAAATTACCACTATTATAAATATGAAAGAAGTAAGATTACTAGTAAAAAATCAGATATTCAAAGGAATTTCAAAAGTTACACATTTGTGTTATGAGTAGTATATTAAAATAGGAAAATACTCAGTTAAAGGATTAAAAAAGATAAAATACAAAGCAAAATAAATATTGGATAGGTATATAAAAGACAGAAACTACTGAAGATAAAGAGGGTTACTAGTTAAATAAAAGTATTTTAGTTACCCAAAATTTACAGTTTTGTAAATTTATATATATATATATATATATATATGTGTGTGTGTGTGTGTGTGTGTGTGTGTGTGTGTTTATGTATGTGTGTGTGTGTATATACATATATATATACACACACACACACACACACATAATAAAAACGCTTAAAAACTTAAAACAAAAATGAAAACTGCTATTGAGGTTCAAAAGCACTAATGATATATAAATGTTGATAAAGTCATTCAAACAGGAGTTTGAATGCCAGCTCCAGAGAAATGTGCGATACTGCAAAAATGCTTGTAAAATGAATAATATATAATTGCACTACAGTTTTTAAATATAATATCATTCTTACAAAGCAAATCTTTCCTAATTGTTATTTTTCCTTTAGCATTATAGGATTATTGTTTTAGAAATCATGTACAATTGTCAAGATGTCGACATATACCTATATTATTAAAGTTGTTTCCAGAAAAATTAATTTATGCTTTAAACACAGTCATCCTTTGACATTCACAAGAGATTAGTTTTAGGACCCCTGTAATAACAAAATCTGTGGATGCTCAAATCCTGTGTACAAAATAGCATAATATTTATGTATAAATTACAGATACCATCTTGTGCACTTAATCATCTCTAGATGGCTTATAAATTTGATGTAAATTGTTCCTTCACTGTGTTGTTTAGTGAATAATGATGAGAAAATGTCTGTTCACGGTAAGTATGGACATGATTTCTTTTTGTAATATGTTCAATCCATGGGTGGTTGAATCTGTTAGGGGAAGCCAGTGGGTAAGGAGGACCCATGGTACTGACATCTAAGAATTTTAAAGATAGTCTCATTTTAAAGGGAATAAATTTTGTTACGTATTAACCATTCATACATAGTGTTGAGAGTTTTCACATTTTGCTCAAATTTTCTATTAATTGTGGCCTTTCGGCTTTTCAGCTTTTTCACATACTATGTTTTGTAGATATCATTCCAAGTTTTCCTATACTTTCACTACTATTTATGGACCTCCTCCTCCTCCTCCTCCTCCTCCTCTTTCTCTTCCTTCTCCATCTTCCTTCTCCCTTCTTCCTCCTCCTGTCTCTTCCCTACCTTCTTTTTTGTCCGCCTCATCTTTATTCACCTTCTCTTTGTACCGGAGATAGAACCCAGGACTTTTGTACTGCAATGCATACCCAGTCCTTATTATTTTCATTATTTTTTATCTTGAAACAGGGTATCATTAAATTTCCCAGTCTAAGTTGCACCTTGCAGCTTGCCAGCCCCACATTACAGTGTTGGAATTACCATGCCTGGCAAATTTCTTCTCATTATTTTGCTAGATTTTTTTTTTTTTTTTTTTTTTTTGTACCGGGGTTTGAACTCGGGACCTTGTGCTTGCGAGGCAGGCGGCAGAACCTCTGAGCTAAATGCCCGTCTTCTCATTATTTTGAAATTTACATCGATGCACTAAAATCTGTTTAAGGCTTTGCATTTCCCTTTATCACCTTGAGGAAATCTTTTGCCCTTGTAAGATTATGTCACGACTTCTATACATTTCCTATGCTCGCAAATTAAATGTACCAGTGATTAACGCACAGCCTGGTAGACTCATAAAAAAGAGTTAGAATAAAAATAAAATAAAATTAGAATTGAGAAAAATAAATTACAAATTACAACATGTTGAATACAGTGAGAGTTAATTCAGAAGAAATTTGATACTAGTCATAAGTAGTTATGCTACAAGATTAGTAAACCCAAAGATAGAAAAAGACAATAAATAAATGATGAGAACCCAATAATCTAGAAAATAAAGATACCACAGATATTAAAAAGTGAACAGCTGTTTTCTTCAGAGGGACAACAAAATAGACAATCCTCTCATAGATGAAAAATATTAGCAATAAAACTGCATAATTAGAAGAAAGATGCAAAATCTAATTAGCGATACAACGAACAAATTGATGCTAAGAAGTTAGACAACTTAGACCCAATACACAAATTCTTAGAAAATCCAATCGTCACAGCGTGCTAAAGATGAAACAAGAGCATCGCGCATGGAGATGCATCTCTCATCCCGGCTACTCCGAGGCTGAAGTCGGAGGATCGCAAACTGGAGGTCAGCCTGGGCAGCTCACTGCGACCCTGTCCCAACACGAAAATAAAAAAAGAGCTTGGGTGTACCTCAATGCTAGAGGACATGCTTGGCATGTATGAGGCCATAGATTCAAACCCCAGCACCCGGGGAAAAAAGCCTACATAGTCTTAAAAGGACCACACACAAAAAAATAAAATTGGTAGTTAAAAAACAACATAAAAAGTCACCTAACCCAGTGATTTTCTCAGTGAATTCTGTAAAACTTTGCAGGGAAACGACTCCAATTTTTATCCTACTGCTTTTTAGAAAATGGTAAAAAATGTTAAAAACTCTCCAACTCTGTGAGATCAGCATAGTTTTGAAGCCAGTCTTAATTGTTTCCAAGTATATAAAAACCCTCAAAACAGTCAAGTCCAATATCAAACCAATAAAACTACTTTATATTTATACAAGGAATGTAATCACCCCATTAATACATTTAAAAATCTATACGTTTATCTTAATTAATGTAAAAACACATTAATTTCAACATGTGTTTATATTTAAAATGGTTGTAAAACTGGGCCATTTCTAGCTAATAAAAAGTAGGTTAGAAGATATTTACTCATGAGCTTTAAAAAACTCTGAAAAAATGATGAATATGCCTGTATATTGCTTTTTACTGGATGCCTCAGATCCTAAAAATTAAAATAAAAGTAAATGGAGAATTATTAGAATTAGAAAGAATTAGGAAATTGGAACAAATGATCTTATCCTTAGAAGATGTGATGGCTATAAACAAAATAAAAATAAATAATAAATTATTCACTTTTTAATGAACAATAAAGAAATAAAACTGGATATGAGGTCAATATAAAAATTCATATCTATATATGGACAAGCAACCCAAATCACAAAAATACCTATGCCATTTACAATGAAGAAAACTTTATAAGAATTTCAACAAAATATGCAAGATAGGAATTCTGAAAATCAGATAATTTTACTGAGAGATCTTTAAAAATACAAATAGATATGGCATATTCATGAATAGAAAGGCTCACTTTTATAATATTTAATTCCTCCTCAAATTGATTTACTGATTCAATCATATTTCAGTGGACATTCCTAAAGGACATGACATTATATTGAACAGGAGTGGTGATAGTGGACATCCTTGTCTTGTTCCTGATTTTAGTGTGAAGGTTTTCAGTTTTTGACCATTTAGAATGATATTGGCTGTTGGTTTTTCATAGATAAGACTTTGTCAAGCCACCGTGTGGCTGGGCTCCTCTGGCAAGCTTGGTCGAAGGGGCAGGCTTAAGGCAGAAAGTGGCTTTGGTGATGGAGACAGCAAGAGGCTAGTTTATAGCTCACTAGTGTAGTTCTTGTTCTCAGTCTGGGAGTGTTTAGTTGACATATGTAGAAACGTGCTCTTTTCTTGATAAACTCAGATGTCAGCTGCTCTGGTGCTGCTTTTCCATCCCGTCAGTGGTGTTTCATCTGTTGCATCATGCTATTCTCACCCAACATGTCTTCCTTCTGACACTGGACACAGGGATTGGGGACCGACATCCCTACATTTATATAGAATTCTGGGGTCTAAATCTGCCAAAGACTTTCTAACAAAGAATTCAATGTGTATATTTGTTTGGGGTACTCAACCAGATATTAAGACTTTTTATTAAGCAATAGACAGAAAGAATGAAGATTTTGATTCGTGAAAGAAAACATGAAACTTAAAAGGAAATCCAACTACACATGAGAATGGGCCGACTTTGAACCACTTAATGAGAGATTCAGAGAACTATTGTACAAAATCTGGCATATGCTGCTGCCTCCAAACACTATTAAGCCCATAGTGCTGACTCTTTGTTAGTGACAAAGAGCATACTTTTCAAAACTCAGCCCTTTTTCTTAGGTGAGCTGTCACAGTATGTCCTAGATTCATGGAATTCCAAAATCATTATGAGTAGCAAGTGTATAGGTACGTATGGGCCTCTGTCATGTTAGATACACCTCGACAGGGCCCCTGCTGTACTGACCACTTTTTGATTAGCAGAGCATTTTAATCTAATATAAATATCATGAGGAAGCAGGATATGTTGCAGAATGATACAAAAAGATCAAAGCTTTTGTAGGAACTCTTTTGAAACCAGGGAGTTGACACAACCTAGAGGCAAGATATTGAATGACTACTGCCATAATTTCCATGTAAAAGCCAGTGGCTCTCATCCCCGATGCTGATGAATATTGAAAACAATTTCCCAAGTCAAGAGCCACATCCCTGAAGTGCCAAAATCTGTGATGATTGATCTGCCACAGCAGCAGAGAGGTGATACGAGTTTCTTCAAGCTACTAGTGCACTATATTGTCCAGATGTAGCAATAACAATATTTTTTGTATATTATTTTATTTTGAATCTCTACCTAAGCACAGAAGAGGATTGCACTATGTTACTTTTTGAAACAAGGCAAAGCCTACTTGCTTTGCCTACTAAACTGTGATTACATACTTGTGTGTGTCATTTCTGGGCTGTGATTGGGCCATGGAGTGTCTATGCTCACTTTCCATTGCCACCATGATTGTGGAAGTGGTCACGGTCACGGAGAGTCTGTCTATTGCTGCCCCATCTAGCTTGTATTGGTTATGTTCATGTGAGCAAGCAGTAAAACTGTGCTATGTCAAGCCACAAGGCTGAGGTTAATGTGAAACTTTAGTACACTCAGATATTGGCAGGCTATCACCCAACTAGCAAATCTGAATCACTGCCAGGTTTATAACAAAACCACAATTATTCACAAATGATTTATCTCTGGTTGCTTTAATACTACAAGTACAGAGTTGACAGTGACTCACAAGTGTAAAATTATATCAAGTTCTAATTACGTTAGTAAAAAATACTTTGTTGATTCCTGGTATAATCTCTCCTATCACAATGGAAAAGGAACATGTCTGAAATCCAAACATAGCCCAAACTGATGACTAAGTGAAAATATTTTTATAAGTTACTCAATTTCAGGATGATGCATTATGGAGCATTCTTGTGGTCATAGCAACAAACACTCGCCGTATCAATAACCACACACAACAGATACACTTTATGATTTAATTCTATGAATTTCTACACAGACAAAGCACATGAGTGGTATTGGAATTATTTTTTTTTCTCTAAGGCTAAATAATATGTGCAATCCAAAGTGCAATCTTCCTCATGAGAACTACTTTTTGAGCCTGTGTTTTGAAGCATTACGCAGAGTCACATATGAGCTGTGTAACTGTTAGGTGTAATGTGGTCTCATCTCTCCTTAATTATATGTCTTACTGGCTTATTTTTCTCTTCAGTAACTTGGCTTCTACAATAAGTGATGCGCATTATTTCTTTGGCCCAAATGTGATTCTCGTTCTGTCGTTTTTGGTTTCCATTGCGGTGTTTCTTTTTCCTTTCGGCCTTATTTTATTAGTACGCGTTTGCAGTACATGATTATTGCATTCCCCACAGGGCGTTGGTCCATGTACGTAACAAATCTTATCTCCCCCCCGACAGAGTTTGGTCCCCTTCCCATTTGCAAAATATTCTTTTCTCTTCTGCCAGCTATTTTTCTCCTTTCACAACTTCTCTTGGCAGAGACTCCAGATCTTGTAAGTAATCAATAGCAGACACGGAGCTTAATTATTTCCCACTGTTTCAGCGATGGAGGAATTCATTTCTGCCATGTATTCGGTCCTCCCATAAATGATGTCAGGCAATGTCTGCACAATCAAAATATCTAGAATTCACTGAAACATTTTTGTTGTTGCTGTTTTTTGTTTTCTTCAGTAGTGTCATTTGAACACGAGGCCTGCACATTGAGCTACATCCCAACTGTTTAAAAACATTTTATTTGGAGGCAGACTTTGGCGAAATCAGTGTGTCACCTGGGCTGAGTTCAAATGTGCAATCTTTTGCAAAAGAGATGCGGACCTAGAGATAGAGGGAAAGGGAAAGAAAGAGAAGGGAAGAGGCTGACAAAGTTAAGATGTATTATGTACACGTGCCTTTCCCCAAGATGAATGTAATCATTATACACTGTGAACGTGTACGTAAAAACAAATAACAGAGCAAAAACCTGCAATCCTCCTGCCTCAACCTCCAAGAGTGTTGGGATTACAGACATGAACCAAGACATTCAGATTCACTTTAGCTTTTTATTCTCAAAAGGTAGAACTTCTCCTTACTAGCGGTGTGCTTATTTTGTTTAATTTTTGAAATTATTTGTGCTTTCTTTGAAATGTCAGGGCCACACACATGCAAGGCAAGCAGTCTCCAACTGAGCTACGTTCCCAACCATTTAATTTTACTAAAATAAATAAATAAATGAATAAATAAAAGACTGGAAAAGCCATCAGGAAGAAGACACAATTCTTACTTTCCTTTGGATCATACTATTAGTAGTTTGATATCATTTAGTTAAAATTATTTGAATAATTATTGAATATTTTTCTCTACAATCAGTGATGAACATTCCATGGAAAAAAGTGACACTGTCAATTCTTGAACAAGCGCCCATTTACTAAAAAGTTACTGAATTATTACCGCAACACAAGTATCAACAGACCTTTCTAATTCTTAGAAACAAAATACAGGACAAAGCATTAAGAATTCTGGGTGTCAATGTCATATACACCCTTGGAATCCTCCTAAATCAGATATTTTATCTATCACAGAATACGGATTAGAAAACATGATTTCTCTAACATTCTCGTGTTCCTGTTAGGTTTTAATTTCTCTTGGTTAAGAAAAATGAATGCTAAAGTCATGCTTTTATGTTATTTTCTGCCAAAAACTGTCTTGATTCTCCTTTCCATAACAGTTTAGAAGACAAATATTGCTCTATAAATTTTGTATCTTTAGTTATGTTAAGTTGAGCTCTCTGCATGTTTAAACTGGTAGATGATAACAATTTTGGACACAAAGAGAAAAGAGCTTAATAAAGACAAAGTAGATTTGCGATAAACTCAAATTGCATGCAGAGTTCCTTAGTGGAAAATAGTCTAGATTAAAAGTCAGGACTCAAGAATTTTAACGCCATTCATCAGCACAATAACATTAAAGAAAGAAACCCCGTTTTCTTCAACGTAAAATGAAGGAGTTGGACATGGTAGTCATACTACATTTATGGACTTCTGATCTGACACTCCCCGCTCCTTTCTTTAGAATAATGTCCCTTGAGGCTGTGTTCCTCTGGTCAGGACGCTTCGGTGGTTTGATCATCTTCTTTGATATTTTCTTGTTAGCACAAACAAATTAGGCTACTTTGGCCCTGAAGGAGACGACTTAGGGAAGCCAGTTAGAAAGATCAGCTGATATAATTCCCAATAACTCTTTGGAAATCTCACTCTAATAATATAATTTGATCTCACGGTCTGAATCAAAGAACAAGATATTATTTTAGTGTAAAACTTTGCCTTCTGATACGCAAAGAGACATAACAGCTGTGAAGCTCGAAAGAAATGTTAGTACAACTAGAAAGATGCTAAGGACTGTAATTTCTGTGCATTATGCATTTGTAATAGGCACACTTTATTCAAACATATCCCTTTAGGAACTTGGCCTATTATCAAGCATGTCAAACATATCTAACATGGCATCTACATATGGAAATGGTCTATTATATCAAATTGGGTAATTTTAACAGCTTGAATAAATAACCTCAAACTTTCCATAGTTCAACATTGCTACGATTTATTTCTTGCTCGAGTGACAAGGCAATGCAGCCTTTCCAGAATTATGAAAACCTTTCTTCCAAAAAATGGTGTAGGAATCAATTCCTCTTCCTAATGTGGTCTGCTGTAGGGTTGTAGGGCTCTGTTCTCCTGGCCAATAGAGAGGGAGAAACATACAGAGAAAGCACACCACCACCATGCGTGAGCCATAGCACCAGTTGTAAGCCCAACGCTCATCATTTCTGTTGTCACTCTGGTCACCACACAGGGGCTGTGGAGAAATGCCATCCTGACTCCTGCGCAGTTCCTTTCTAGGGTGCTGCTTCATTGTGGAAAAGTAAAACAATTCGCTGCTCCATCCAGTCTATATTGACATGTCTGTCTGTCTGTCTGTCTGTCTGTCTGTCTGTATCGATCATCTAGCTATCTGATGGTATGCGGCACTGTTGCCCAGCTATATGTCTTAGACCAGTACTTTTACACTAAAGTCACTGCTTTTTAATCAACTCCTTCAAGTGAGTTCTCACCAATGTTAGTATCGCACAAATTCTCAGGCTTGACAGCAACACTTCCTTTATTTCTGAATTTTGAAAGTCTCATGGCATTTGTTACTGGAGAGGAATGCTGAAAAAAGGCATTGTTAGAGCAAGCACTGTTGGATGAATTTACTTGGTTATCTTTCCCAGTAGATTATTTATTTGTCTTTTTCATTATGAACTCAATTTTTGGACCAGGAATTGAATTTAGGACCTTGAGCTTGTGAAGCGGTACTGCACCACCGCACTAAATGCCTGCCCTCAAATTCTCTCTTCGAAGAAAAGTACTAGCCTCTAAACATTACGAGGCCTGGTGTTAAATACTAACCTATTTGATCCTGTTTTTACATATCCAAAATGAGGTGATTAGCCCAAATGCGCTCTAAGTATTCTTCGTCCTCCAAAATCTCCACTGTTAGATGGAGACCTAAAACATTGCTGGCATGTACTCATGCACACTAATGTTTCTTTTCACCTCAATTCTGCTCAAGTCTGACTCTTTGCAGGACGCTCTGTCCATTCATAATTGCTTCCTTGTTCCTAGCAGCTCTGCTCCAGTGTTTCTGACGCTGCTCTGGTGTTTTCTTGCAGCATACTCTCCTGCCAACATTTTGGTATCTGGAATGTGGCCTATCTGCCCAAATCATAATCACTTTCTTGAAGCTTAATAGCCTAGCTTATGATAACAGGGGTATCTAACCCTTTAAATCATATCCCTCAGGTAGATTCACTCTTCTCTTCAAGTATAATTTAATGCCCATGAATGTGACCCATTTGATGGGACCATCTGTTTTTTTCTTCTTCCTCTTCTTTCTTCTTCTGCCAAAGATACTCTGCACATTTTGGCAGCTTCCCTAAGTATACTCGTTAAATTGTGCCAAGTACAGTTAGAATGCTTCACAAATCCAAACTCAGAAAGCAACTGAACCAAACAGTCCTCATCCTAACCGGGTTGCTGATTTGTGGAGACTCAAATAGTACTGACTTAGTCATCAAAAGGTGTGGAGGGGCAGAGAGGATAAATTAAGGTGACAATGGTGATCACTATCCCTAATGGATGATTTAGTAGAAGTTTCTTAAATTCATGGAATAGTGACACTTTTGGAATTTCCTTATCAGAAGCCTATTCCATTTTTGGAATTATAAACTCTAGTCACATCAATAAACTGTGATCCCTTTTGAACTCGTGACCCTGTGCACTTCTAGATCAGGTGACTGGTTCAGAATGATACATGACTCATGTCGTTCAAGCTCTGATATTCTAAGAAGATGGTGAATTCAAGACTCATTATTGTCAACAGAGGCTGTCTTCTCAAGTCTCAGCCACTACTAGGGTGGATACTTTAATTTACCATGAGTCTTGTCTCATAGATTAGAAAAAGAAGTAGCACATCTTCAGGTAGAGAAAGTTGAAGGGAACTAGGGAGGGAGAGAGAAGGAAAAACAGAGGAGCAGAGTGCTGAAAATGAAGAAAGACTTCTGATCTCACTTCTGTTTCTTTGTCTTGAGCCCAATTATAGTTTTCTTCATACATTCCAAGAGATCTGAGACTATTCTAAAATTAAATTCCCTTTTTCTCTGCATAAATGTCATGTTACTTGGGAACTTACACATACGGAAAATAAATAAAATTTAATATCTCTCCAGTTAATATGAGCCTCAAGTTATATGTTACCAAAAATCCAGATAAAAATTTGATTATTTGGAGGTTTGTTTTCAGTTTAGGATTAATTTTTCAAATGATGGCAGTGTTCATAGTCTACTTGTTATAGAAACATTCTATACTTCCTGTATTCTTGCATGATTAATGATGTAAAACATTTACATGTCAAAGTTGGTCTATTTTATTTTAAAGGTATGCATTGAAAAGTTTATTTTCTTTTTTTTAAAGTTTATTTTCTTATCTTTTCTAACACTAAAGAAAAATTCAATGCATATAGGCTTGTCTGACCACGTACTTAAACTGAACTTTTAAAATTCTTTGGACAAAACATTGAAGTAGAAAAAAAAATAATTGCCTCCCAACATTAAAGTTTCTCAGAAAATTCTTTATAAGCTTATTATAGTTGCAATTTACATAACAGAAAACCCCACTGTAAAGTATAGCACTAAGTACAAAGGACGTTTTGAAAAATCAGCTTAAAATAAAGTAGCAATTTTTAGTGTCTTTTTAATTTGTTCAAACTGGGATAAAGCATGACAGTCAAAGAGGGTATTATTTCTGAACTCTGTCATCAAAAATTCACATCATATTAGTGACAAAGTCTTTGAAAATTATAACTATAGATAGTGTATCTAAAAGAAGCTAAAGGCTTTCTTTCACCAGTGCCTTGACACTAGCATTTAGGAAAAGTGACCTTTATACTAGGTGTCAGTGTGTCCTGTTCACGATTAACTCTTCTTTTGGATTTTGATTTTTTTTTAGAGACCGGGTCTCACTAGGTAGTGTAGGCTGGCCTCAAACTCACAATGATACTCTTGCCTCAGCCTTCCGAGTGCTGGGATTACAGGCGTGCGCCACCACTCCCGGTCCTCAAGATTAACTCTTGATAGTCATTTTTAATTCTATGCTTTCTAGATTCTGAATTAGATTTTATTTCACTAAATGTCCCTTGTCTTAAATTATTGAGAACTTTTGGGAGACACGACCTCGTTCTGGTGAAGTAACCTAGAACCCATACACCGAGGAGGGTATGCGATGAAATAAAATGTACCCACGTTTTGAGATGGTGCTCTGTGTTGGAATTATGGCTTCAGAAACTACTATTGACTTTTCCTGGAACACAACATTAAAATTTGACTGTAAAGATGATAGCAGAATTAGAGACTAAGACATGAAGCACTGGATGTGTATGAGGCAATAAAGAGCTCCACTTGTGATGTGGCAGCGTTCTTGGGCAGATGAAGAATTCTGTTTGGCTGGCCCCTGATTCCGATCTATTTCTTTTCTTTCTTTTTCTTTTTTTGTAATTATTGTTGTTGTTTGAGTCAGGGTCTCCCTGTGGAGTTCAGGCTGGCGCTGAACTCACTATCTAGTCCAGACTGGCCTTGAACTCATGGCAATCTTCCTGCCTCAGCCTCCTGAGTGCTGGGATTACAAGCATGAAGCAGCATGCCTGGCTCAATTATTTATTTTCCTCCTCCTCTTCCTCCTTCTCCTTCTCTTACCCCCTCCTTCTCCCCCCGCTCCTCCATCAAACTCAGGGCCCCGCGCTTGCTAGGTAGGCGCAGTACCACTGAGCTACATTCCCAGCCTGATTCCACTCTTGATACCTCAGAGCATGACTTCATTGGTGTAAGTGGAGGAGGGTAAAAATAGTGGGAAATCTGATTACAACTGTGACACTAATGAAAACGTAACCAAAAAAGTTTCTATCTTTTGGATTCTTGGTCAAAAATCATCCAAATACCCCGTTTTCTTTTAATAACATACTTTATCAACTATGTTGAATTCTTCAAGTTATTTTGCATGTTTGACTTTCTATTACTATTAATAAACATAGTAACATAAATTAATAAAAAAGAAGATAGAAGTAGGTTTCCTCTCTCCAAGAATAAAATATACAAAGTATCACATTGCCACTTGATCAAAAAGTAGAAAAAATGTGTATTCAATTTAAAAGATTTTTCTATTCTATTCTTTTCCTTACAAAAAGAAAAGCAACGTTGAAAATAAAAGTATAGCCCAAACTGAGGAATGAAGAGAGCCATGGAGTAGGGGATTAGCAAATATATTGCATTTATTCTACAAAACAGTCTGACAGTAGAAAATTCACTCAGATTCAAGGGTTTCAGTTATTGTCAAATAAGCCATTTCAATCGTATCTGTCCTATTAAAATAAAGAAAGATGTCAGTGTCCCGTTTCTTGTGAACCATAGCGAATTGATCAGATTCATGATGGATGGGATTATGCAAATTTATTGCTGATTCAAAACCAATTTTGAAAATGTTTATTTCTTATGATGTAAATCAGTATAAAAAACTACTATACTTTAAAAGTCTTAAACATTCACTATAAATATCCATTCTGCATGCTTTAATTTTATCATTTATTGCAGTCTTCAAAATTTTTTATTGAGTGAATCAGTATAAATGATATAGCCATAAGCGCATAGTAAGCATTCAAATGGCTTTGAATAAAATTTAGTTTTATATTAGATACGTATGTTTGATCTTTAGTATCTAAAATCGTATTATAACTCTCTAGAATTTATATATTGCCTCAGCTATGATTGCTTACTTCTGTTTCCAAAAGCTCTAAGAATGTGGTACACAAAAGTTAGACACAAACTTAAGAGGAAAAGTATGAATGAGTTTATAATTTTTTCGAGTAATATGAACAATGATGAAGCAATATGAAGCTATTATTCTAATCATTTGGTTATCATATTTTGTCAGGTGAATTATTTATTGGATATACTCATCTCTACCTCATTACATCAATATAGGGTAGCATTTATTTCTTTCTCTAGACCCTAAAATGCTCCTTTCCTACGTTATTAGCTCCTTTTTGTTTCTTTTCCATAAAAAAAAAACGCATGTTTCATTTAGTTTTTAAAAAATCTTCTCCTTCAGCAACAGAAAGACATTGAGTTATCAACATGGCCCATGAATTATCATCATCAGGAATTGCCTTATTTGCCATGGATTATTCAATGGTTTTTGTTTTACAACTTAGGGAGGAGGCATAAGAGAGGTAAAATATTTAAAACATATTTGTTACTATCAAGTGTTTTTGAATGCATATTCATTTTCAAATGCCATCTTACCCTATAACTGATTTGATGGAGGTTTTGGGCATTTGAAAAATATCAAAAAGCAGTAGAGATAAATGTATATGGTATTCAGGTGGACACGTGGTGGTTGCCATAAGGAAAGATGATGGGCTGCAAATGAAGCACATTGCTCTGTGACCAAGGCTCTTACGTTTTACGGGTCACTGTTTCAAAGGATCTGGGTCCCACCGTGACAGAAGCCACTTTGGCTACTTCTCACCTATAGGACTAGCAAAATCACATAGTTAACTGGGATTCATTTGGTTGTTGATGCTAACGTCTCACCATCAGCAATTCAGAGTCTCTGACATACCTACTGCGTCAGCCAGCGTTCACTAGAGAAACCGATTTCATATAATAAACAAAGAGGTAGGCTTACAACGCACATCTGTGATGTCGGGTGTGGAAGCGCTCAAAAGGAATGTCTGCACGCTGGAGATCCAAAGGGTCCAGTCAAAGATCAAAGGCCGGGACCTCACTGCAGAGTCTCGTGTGAGTTATACAGAAGTCGGGAGGGTCTGAAATGGAGGACTGAGGGCTTGCATTGTATGTTCAGGGAAAAGGCAAGACTGGAGCTCTTCCGAAGTGGCAGAAGCAGTACTGCCTTCTCCATTCCCCTTTTCTTCCCATTCAGCCTACAACCTGTTGGTTGGTTTCCACTCGTTCCCAAGCAGGGTCTTCTGTCTTCATTAAACCCATTCAGCCACACCCAGCACTATGCTAATCCAATCGTATAGGCATTTCCTACTCAAGTTGACATGACAGTTAACTAGCACACCCATTTTTCTTATGTGTTCTATTAGCAGTTCATGCTCCGTAAGTGGAGAATCACTGTTCAGTAACATACTGGATTGTCAGTGCTAAAGATCCTGAACTCACCCAGATGAGGCCAAACGCTCAGGCAGAGCCTTGAGAAAAAGAGATTGGAATGGAGTCCCATCCCAGATTGATACCCGGTACCAAACACAAGGTGGGAAAGACTAAAACAATAATTTAGGTTTTCCTAACTGGAAATAATTATCTTTTAATCAGCAATCCAAATAAAATAAGCAAAGAGAGATAAAATAAGCCCATCTATAGCCATAAAATACAAATAATAATAACAAATAGTAGAGCAAGAACCCTAGGCATTAGAGACCTCTTTAGAGTAGAGAGATTCTGGTGGGTATCTCCTCTAGCGAGTATCTTGATGGAAACCTTGGCTAGCTCGGACAAATGGAACCTGCGGGATCAGATCAAGAACAAAGACCATCTCACCCAGAGCTATAGTCACTCTAGCTTTCAGAATGTTTAAAAGGCAGTTGAATGAGATTCACATCCATAAATTGGAGTCCGAGTCTATGTTTTAGTAGAACCATACCTGGCTCCGTGATGTTGATTTATATCTTTGACAACTACTACCTTAAAAATAGCTATTAAAGAGTTTCAATAGGAGTAGCTGAACTTGTCACAGTTGGACTCAATTGGTCACATGGCGATGATCAAGAACTTGGGCAGGAGATGCTTTGATCAAAGCTTCAGTCTGCTGGCTGCAGACACCTGTTTTGGCTGGAATAGAGGCTCCTCTGGGTTAGGTCTTACCACGTTTCCTGTCTGTATTGCCAGAGATGCCTGTGCACAGGTGGTCTTTTTCTTCCCCACAGATTTGTATTTAATTGAGATGCACAGTAAACACACACACACACACACACACACACACACACACACACACACATTCTTACTTGTTGGATACGCTTATTTTCCCCATTTCATTTGTGCTCTTCTTTACAGGAGAAAAAATTCGTGCAGGATGAGGTAACACTGTTTGTCAATCAGTTTCTAAATTTGGAGTCAGTCCAGAAAACCCAGGAGGAAGTTCAACTCAGCCAGATAATCAGCAGAAAATCCACCCCACGTGACGTCCCCCACCCCACCGCGGCTGATCTTTTCATGTATTCTTTATAAGGAATCCATTGAACTTTAATTAATATGAAAAATTCAGGTTTTCATCTGATTTAAATGTGGCTGACATCACGCTGCTTCTAAAAGTGGAACAAAGTACAAGCATGGTGAAAATAAAACTTAAAACCTGGTTCCTGCCAGAGTTTTATTTTCTCTCTGCCAAATCATCTCCAGCATTTCCACGAGGCATGAATGAGATGTATCTAGAGCAATTTTTCTGAAATCCTCCTGCCCTTATGTATAATCAGAGACTTGAAATATATCTGTATATAGGAGGGGACAAAGATTCGCTGTCTGTTAAATGAATCTGCAATCCTTAGTTGCAAATGTCCTAGTTAAAAAATAAATGACAGCTTCAGCTATAAAATTCCCAAGGGCTAATGCATTAAACAGAAGAAAGTCGTTTGCAAGGAAAGCACACATACTCTTTCTCCTCCTACTCAGTAGACTGTTGAAAACAGGTGGGAGCCCAGTAACACAGGGCATCTCCCTGCTCACCGTGTACACCAAGCTGTTTTTATGTTTGTATGTTCTGCTCATACATAGTAGGTACGTGTGTAGCTGTGTCCTGGTGCTGGTGATCTTGCATCCTGTGTCCTCCACAGGACCCAGTAAAGTGTTTTGGCCATACATGGTGGCCAAACAGTGGGATTTTGTAATTTTGCTAACTTCGTCCTTGTGAGGTTTCTCTTTTCCCCATTGTCTTCTCAAGATTTTAAAATCAAGCAGTTCCCACACGAGGAACAAAAGAAGAATTGCTTCCTTCCCAAGGCATTCAAATGAAAACTGCTCAGGAAATCAGGTACATCTCCAAGAGGAGGCCCCGGAGAAGAGCCAAGCCGGCTCTGTAAGGGGTAGCACGACCGGCTTAGACACTGGCTCTACGTCGCATCTCCCCAAGTTGACCTACAGGGTCACCGCTATCCGCAGAGCTAGGCAGTTTTACTGGGAAAACAATAACTCAGGTTGGTTTAGTAATAAATATATGAGTTTTTCTGTTAAAAAATTTGATATGAAGATTTTGTTTCAACTCTCCCATGGACCTTATTACCGTCATCTCTGTAAGTCTTCCTCGATTTCCTAGTGCTGCAGTAGAGAAATGGCGTGGGTCATCCTGTACCCTATAAATGTGATTACTGACAATTTGAATTCTTGGAATCTCTAAATTAAAAACAAAAAAAACCAAACAAAACCCTGAGTTAGCCTCCTAAAAACTTTTGAAATTTTCATAAATTCATTGAAAACATGAGGCATTTCAATTTGTATCTACATCAATGAAAATTTCCCCTTTTCTGGCAACCTCTCGTAAATACATAAGGAATATTTTTCCTACATGTACGTACAAACACATCATGTATACATATATGTATAAACCTTTTTTAAAAAGTCTGTGGCATAAACAAGCAGCTTTGAAACAGTTTAATTTAATTATGTTTTTAAAATATGGTTGCAAACATGGGAACCATGCAGTTGAAATAGAAACAGTGTTTATGTTTGTTATTAAACAGAGTCTTGAATTTAAAATGTGAGGGTGTTGATGTTATTTCTGAGTTTTTTTATTCTTTTGGGAAATTCTGCAGGCACTTTATCACTTTGTTGTGTTTTGCTATTACCCTGCTTTTTTGGGGGTTTTTTTTTTCACCAATACTTTCAAGACTTGTAGGAATGTGGTCCAAGGATTTAGCTCAGTGGTTCCACTGCCTGCCTGGCAAGCATAAGCACCCAAGTTCCATCCCTGGTACAAAAAAAAAAAAAAAAAAAAAAAAAAAAAAAAA
>NW_022900922.1:4453861-4515537 GCF_012274545.1 Fukomys damarensis | reverse complement strand
AAAAAAAAAAAAAAAAAAAAAAAAGAAAGAAAAGACTTGTGACTAGTTGAGGAGTCTGGGGCTGGTAGATAACTGTCTGTGAGCGTGTGAGTGTCGGGTGTTTCTTCTAGGTACAGGCACTATATGCCCTTTTTCTGTATTTTCCATGAAGGAGAACAGCATTAGAAAATAAAGATAGTGTGTACTACTGGAGCAGAGGGCAGGTGTGCTTCCTGTCCAGTGTAATAAAGTTAATGTCTCCCACTGGGGCAAGGGTCAGCAAAGCTTATTGTCTATGATAGAAGATTCCTGTTCACTAGGCCTGGGTTTCTTTACTATAATGCAATGAACTGTGCATGCAGCTATTAACTATGCTTGTGCTGCCCTATGGGGAAAAGGGCTTGGGGGAATGAGAAGAAATGCTGATGCTCTGACTCTGCTCTTACAATGAGTAATAAATTGTCCTGTGTCTCTGACCTCAGAGTCAGGTGTGTTGTGCCAACATCTGTGAAACTGTGTCAAACTAACTTGTCTCCCTACAAATACAGTAAAATCTCAGATCTGTTATTGATTTTGACTGATGGGTCTTTGGACAGCTACGGATGCTGCGCTTTTTCTAGTGTCATTTCCATGAGTATCAGAAAGCACAAATATTTTCTTTGCATCGATATGTAAATAAACCTGTGCTAGAAACCAGGGATTGGAGAGCTGGCATTCATAGGCCAAACGGACCACAACCTGCTTTTCTAAGCAGGGGTTTTTTATATGTCTATTACAGATACATGTACATCATGTATATGTTGTTTGGCTGCTTTTTCTGTTTCAGTACCAGAGCTGGATGGTAACAACAGACACTATAGGGTCTCCAAGATGAAAATATCTGCTGGCTGGCTTTTTACAGAACATGCTTGGTGATATTTAGACCAAAGAAAACAACCACAAACTTAAGCCATTATAAAATAAGTTCATTTTAGAATATTGAAGGTAAATATAGATAGTAAAATAGGTATTGGATGGCACGAAAAAAAGAGAGTTTAACTGTGACGTACAGATAAACCCACTGATCATATGTATTACATACTGTAAGGTAGTCAGTGTTTGTTAAGCCATCTTTGTATGTTTAAATCCTTCAAGACACAGCTCATTCTCTCTCTGAGAAGCTCACCCTAATTCTGAGCTGCAGTATCTGCTGTTTATTTTCAGACCTCCCACAGCACTTTGCCTGGACATCTCTTACGACCAATTTCCTTTCATATACAATTTCTCCTACATGACTACAAGCTTCTTAAGATAGAATGACAAACTGCTGTTTCCTTGATCCAACTTATATGATAGTGATAACCTTTAGGAAACAATCTGCACAAACACTTTTGTAAAAGCAGGAATCATTAGAGACTTTTCTTTAAAAACAAATTGAAGTCTAAATAGCAAATGATGACCTTATGTGTCAAAAATTAAAAATGACAGGAGGAGGGTGACATAGAAAAGAACGATCCCTATAGGCAGGGGAGAGCATGTATACACAAGGAATATTCTTGAGAAGATCGCGATGGAGAAGAACAACTCTCAGAAACAGGAAGAGCAAGTGGGCGAACTACAAATTATACTTGACATGGCCATTGTAGTGGGGTCCAGGTAGGTGATGTTGGAGTACAGGGCGTTAGTCACAAAGAAACAGACTACTGAAGAAGGAAAATTCGTCATTGTCTACAGGACTTACTGAAACGAGTTACCAGGTGAGAGATTTGATGGCTTAATGGCATTTCAGAAATTTGGGATAGATAACAACAGGAAAAATAGTACTGAGGACTTTGTAAGAAGCAGTTTTTCTGCCAAGTACTTTTAAAATATATTGTGTCATTTAATCATCACAAAAGTCTTATAAAAGAGAGTTGACCATTATCCCCTTTTGATATATTAGGAGAACTTGGCTAAGAACAGCTTAAGTAATGTTTAAGTTTACACAAATAATAAGTGACTGCGAATGAAGTTTGGTTCACTGTCAGGGTATCTCACCCAGGACACTGTGCTTTGGTAATTATGTTCCTCCCCTTTCATTTGGGCCCAGCTGCTTCTCACTGGCCCTACTAAGGGAGGAAAGCCTTAAGCATTTAGACCTTTGCTAAAAAAAACCTCATGCAGATGGGGGGTTGAAAAGAGAGGAAGATCTACATACTTCAGTTATGGTTTACACCTGAGGTTGATTTAGTGCCCTGAGACACATCTTCCACCCTCACTTCAGCCATCAGGCAGGGTCATTCAGACAACTCTTGTTTGCCAGCAGTGACACTGAGTATTTTCACAATTCAGATGCTTTTCATTCTCCCCCAGCTTTCTATTACTTTGCCATTCACGCTTGCAGCGAGGCTATTCTATGCTTCTTTCTGGGCCACCTCATTAACATATTTAACACTTTAGAATAAGAAGAGGCAAAGCTTGATCTCAATCTTTAAGATGTGCTAATAATAATTTTTCAGGCAAACCTCATTATTTCTGGATGCTCTCAGAATAGGCCCACTGTAAAGTAATTACAACATATACCAGCTGCTGGCCCAGTCCTATAGGGTCTCAAATGAAGGCTGGAACCTGTTCAGAGAATCCAGCAGTTTGAAGGGAGAGAGAGGCATGAGGGTGGAAGAGAGTTCGCAGTCACTGGCATATACCATGGATTTATCTTTTCATTTTGAATCATTTCATTTCACTCTGACCTTGAAAAAAGGTAACTAAGAGAAAACTTTTATAGTCAACAGGATAGGAAGGTGTGAAGAGTTTGCATGAACTGAGAAGTGACAGAAACTAAAGCAGAAATTCAAGAATATGGAGGCAGTGTGCCTATCATATGAGACACAGATGAGAGCATTTAAGGGGTAGTGAACTTGTCAAGTCTTATGTATTTGCACAGACATAGATCTAAGAATAATCAGGTGCTCCAAGAGTCCTTATCAGATTACTGCGGAAATTCCAAACACACCCCCAGAAGGCCAAAATTTGATTTTTCACTCTAGCAGTCAAAGAGTACCATCGATTTCATGTAGAACAACCGCAAAAGCTAACAGAACAAGTTTACATGTGTTTCTTCATATTCTGAAGTGGCAAAAGCCTTGTCTTAATTTTCAGATGATATTTACCTGCTTCCACAGTGTAGCAGGGTAAAGCTATTTTTAAGAGAAGAGCAAAGGGGATGGGCATATTTTACAAAGCTTCTGGCATTTTAGGTTTAAAGAATGGAGTGGCAATGAGAGAGAAGTGATTGTCTGCGCTTATGTCTGACAACTCTTCTAAGCTGACAATTATCATTCAGGGCTGTTTGTCACTTTTTGCTTTCATCTTACTGAAAATAATGTACCTATAAGAGCATTACGGCTCGTGTTTAGAAGCCTCCTCCCCCGTACCAAAGCCTCATTTTTTTTTTTTTTTTGGAGGTGGCTGAATGTGTAGTATGTGATGCTGGGATTAAGAGCATGTGTTTAATAAACCGCAAGTGACTGGTTTGGCACAGCTCTAATCCTTGTAGTATGGATGGGATAAGAGGGGCAGAAAGACGCTGTGCTTTTTCTTTCTTCCACCTCCACAAGCTGTTGCCCCTCTGCCACCCTGCCTTGGAGCCAGCCAAGTATGGACTAACATGTCTACAGACTATAAATAAACCTTCCCCCTTTAACTTTGGGTGTCAGGTATTTTGTCTCAGCAACAAAAGTTCCTAACACAAACAGTTACTAGTATAACACAGGAGACTAGGAGATAATGTATTGGGTTAGTATCATGGTGTAGCATAGTAATCCA
The DNA here is from genome assembly GCF_012274545.1 of Fukomys damarensis. Classification (NCBI taxonomy): domain Eukaryota; kingdom Metazoa; phylum Chordata; class Mammalia; order Rodentia; family Bathyergidae; genus Fukomys; species Fukomys damarensis. Next base: position 4,511,775 of record NW_022900922.1, on the reverse strand, counting down.
TCATATTTATAATCTTCTGGGCAAAATAACAATAATGCTGATTTTTTATTACACTTAAAGGCCATTAGACAGACCCCAATAACTAGTTTTCTTTCTTACATCTAGTGTGTGTGCCACAGGAAGATGCTAATGTGAAATATCAGCTTTGACCATGATATCATCAAGGGGCTGATGCAAAGTCCCCCTTGAAAATTAACTGTAGAGCTGTCAACTCATACAGGAGTTAGATATAGTTTACTTTGTTAGTCTAGCTATCTGTACCAATCTGAAATGTCTTTATCCTAAAACTGGTTCTTCCTCTGAGGTCCTTGTTTCTGCTGTATTTTCCCCATTTTCCAAGACTCTAGATCTAAGAACCACTGTTGAAATCTTCCTCTCCTCAATCTCTCTTTAATCTTCACAGCTATTCCATTCTATATTCTACTCTTTGAAACCCATTACCTCCTTTTCATTCTTTCCACTGCTGTCTCAATTTGAACCATCTTTATTTCTGCTTGAGCCACTGAAGTAAATTCCAACTGACCTTCCTGAGTCTAAATTCTACCCTTTACAATCCAACTAACGGTTCTGACAGATGTATCTTCTGGATATGTTCTCTGTCCAAAACAATTTAATTACTCCCTATTGCCTAGTGTATAAAATCCATTCTTCATGTGTATTCAGGGAAGGCTTTCTAAAAATTAGTCTTACCCTATCCAGTAATGAGCTCCGTGATTTTGAACAAGACCCATCGCTTCTCAATTCCATTTCCTCACTTTAAACATGAGATGGTTGAAACTGTCTCCTTTTTGTCTTACTATTTGATTACTTCCTTCCCCCTTAGGTTCTGTTGAACCCAGGCCCTTTGCAATGGTCCTCATCCCCAATCCCCTTTTTATTTTGATGCAGTGTCTCACTAAGTTCCTAAATTACACAGACTGCACTCTAACTTGCATTTCCCCTGACTTGGCTTCCCACAGTGCTGCTGTTACAGGCATGAATCACTATGTTTAGCCTGTTTGATTTTATGCATTAACTATTCAAAGGGTAAAAGGTGCACTACACATTAAACACTGTGAATTCTTGTTATTCCCCAAATGTGATGTACACCAGACAGGACCTATGCATTTTTAGGGTTTGGGCTGCTTTGAGACTGATGACAGCTAGGGATGTGCTCCACACAGTAATTCAATGAAGAATTTCATGGGCCAAGTGTATGGACCCTCTGAGAGCTGATGGAATTACCCTCTGACTGCATTAGCCTCTTATTTGTACTATCCTCTGGAGCTACATTGTGAGATCTACTTCTAATATGGAAAGTAATTTTTTGAGATTCTATTAAAAAATGACATCCCCCATTGTCTTTACTTTCACTAGACATAAATGACTCATTCTCTAAACTCAGATCACTTCGTGAGCACCTAAGTACATATGATATTCCACCTCCAATATTAATTCCTTGAGAGGCCTAGATAAATGCCTCTATTTTATTGCAAAAGCCTTGAAGCAGGATAGGTTCGCATTTATTTTTCTTTCTCTTATGCCCTTCACCCCCCCCCCACTACCCTGGACTCTTAATATCAAAGATTTTCTGTGAACATCTATGAAATTAATAAACAAATGAAGAGTCCAGGAAGTAATTTTAAAGGCTCTAGCAACTTTTCTTTCAATGTTTTATTTGTCTTTTAACAAAAATAATACAATTTCATCATTACCCACAACTTATAAAATATCCTAATAAGTGATTAGAAATGCTAGGTAAAGTTGGGCCATCTGACAGTATGTCCACTGCAGAATTTCATGGAACATTTCTGAGAAGGTTTTGTCCAGAGTCTGTGGTAAAATAATGTTTCTCTCTATGATAATGAGGTCAATTTTTAACAACTCTGAGTTCTGCATTACATTCACCATTTAAAATGCACAATTTTGGAGAACTTTAGTTTGAAGCTTGGAGAAAATGAAATTCAGGCCTCCTATTTCTAAAGTGATCCTTTAAAGATTAGAGTGTTCATAGAGCACTTTGCAGTGTGGTCATTTGGGTTTATGATTTGAGGACTAGGTTGTTGCTGTACATTCAGTGCCAGAAGAGGACACAACTGTTGTAACACATTCATTCTTATTAGTTTGCCCTGTTAACCACACTGTAGTCACCTAAACTTTAAGTTTACTGGTTAAGTGATCTCAATACTCCTGATCTCCTACAGAAAGATACAATATTCCATTTGGGAACTGGACATGCTGCACCTTCCACTCAACTCTGAGCTCTACTAAATTAACTTGTCCATGTGTTCATGAACATGGGAATCCAGCATTCCACAGAATCAGAGTCAGAGTCTTCATTAAATCCTCCAGTATGTGTTGTTTTAATGGGTGAAAATAGGACTCATTCCATGTCATCTCAAATATATTCACTCCCTGAATATGTTCTTCAGATGATAAGTAGATTAACATGATTGTATGCTATCCACATTTTCCTCTTTAATTGGAAATATGGTGGGAAAAGAGATGAACTAGATTTTCAGTAAAAATAATCTGATCAGTGCACACACTTCCAATCCTAAAGACAAAGAAAAACCTATCCATAGCTATGCAATAGTTCTTTCAAGGTAAGGGAATCTAGAAAACAATCAGTACTCCATAAGACACTGGTGCTCTGGTGTGATCATTAATTATAATGTGTTAACTTCACTTGAACAAGAACTGCCTAGCAGATTAGTAAATTCTGGGTGTGTCTGTGGATGACTAACTCATAGGAAAGCAAACTGAAGGGAGAAGACCCACCCAGATGTGGGTGGTACCAACCAATAGGCTTACACCTAAGGCAGAATAAAAAGGGAAAGAAGGACTGCTACTACTACTACTACTACTACCACCACCTTCCTCCTATGCCTCTTCTTTTATTTTTTTTTCTTCATTGAGTTTATTGGTACATTTTAGGTATACAGTACAGTTACACTCATTATTGGGATCTTGTACCTTTACATGACAGATTTTGGTTCTCACTTTTTTCCCCTTGTCCCTGCCTCCTCCTCTCCTTTTAGAGCTCTAATCCTTACCATTGCCTTTGGACACTGGTCTCCAGTTCCTTCAGCCTTCCAGGACAGATTCTGCAGATTTTAATGCAGACTCCTTGACCTACCAACACAGACTTGTACCTATGACTCTACAGTGAGTTTCTATCGCTTTGGCCTTTGACTGTTACTGGATCCTCTGGCTTTAGAATGTGCAGATGGCCATTTTGGATTCTCCTACCTCTGATTCCACAGATGACCACCGTGAGGCTTCAGCTTCTAATCCTGCAAACTTATTTAATAAATTCCTTGCATGGTCATACACATATTTTATACCAAACCTATGCTAGAGAAGCCTAAGAAATACATAACTGGAGCCTCAAAACTGGACTCATGCTACCAGAAGGGATGTTCTGACCTCAATTGAGATCAAGCTGTGCTCCTTCTGAGGAAAGCTATCACTGGCCTTGCTGAGATGCATTGGCTCTGTGGGTCAAATAACGAGCAGTTAGCACGGTCCTTGGGGGATCAAAGATTGAACTGAATGTGGAAGACAGAAAAGAGAACTCTGGGTCCTGTAAAGCAAAGATTTGAAGGTAGAAGGGGAAAGGACTCAATGAATTGGGGGACTATTTAGAAATGCTTTCTTCAGATATAACAAGAAAACACTTTTAAAAAAAGTCCAACTATTCTTTTCATGTTTTTGGAAATAAATGAGGTATACACTGCTTATTTGGCTAATCAATAGAAAAACTATCTAAAATGATGATTCATTCAGGCCTTGCCTCTCTTTAAACTCAGGTAACCATTCGGGTAAGGCACAGCAAGCTGCATCCGTTGAAATGAGAAGACACATAAACAAGTCTCAGAACCACACTTCCACATCACCTAAGGAAACGCCAAAGGGAAATGAGATGGAAAAATCTGATATTCAACCATCTGGACTCTCTGAACTGGCAATGAAAGAAGACTTGGAAAAAATGAAATCAGAAATAATTAATCATATAACAACAGAGATTCTACTCATAGTTCAAGACATGATTAATAAGTCCAGAGCAGACACAGATTAAAAAAACAGAGGAGCTGAGGAACATGATGGAATCCCAACATAGGAAACAAATGGAATCCATAAAACAGATGCAAACAGATTTCCAGGAGATAAAAAACTCCACTGAAAGTCTATGCAGCAGAATGAGCCAATGTGAGGTCAGAATTTAAGATATAGAAGACAGGATTGCAATTAGTGACCTGGAAAAGAAAAGTTTCTTAGAAACAATAAAGGACCATGAGAAATCAATCCAGCATCTGCTAGATGATGCAAAGAAGAATAACGTAAGACTGATCAGAGTCAATGAAGAAACAGGAGAAGGGCAGATGACATAAAAAAACTGTTCACAGAAGTAATGGAGAAAACTTTCAAAGTAGGGAAAAATAACTTCACGTACAGATAATGAGGCATATAGGACTCCAACTAGCTGTGATAAAAAAATCTAAACATAGGCATATAATAGTTAAGATTCCAGAAACCCAAAGAAGAACAAAATTCTATAAGCAGTTAGAGAAAAGAAACAAATCACATACAAAGGAAAGCCCATCAGAATCACAACATTTTTCTCCATACAAACCCTCAAGGAAAGAAGAACTTGGGGTGATGTATTTCAAACTCAAAAGAAAAACAACCTCCAACCCAGATTGATGTATTCTGCAAAACTATCTTCAAAACTGATAGAGAAATAAAATAATTTCATGACAAAGAACTGCTGAGGAACTTCATGAATACCAAAGCAGCACTCCAAAAAAATGTTACAAAAATATTCTAGGAAAATACAATGAGGATCACAACCTCAGGAAGCCCAGGAGAATGAATCCATCAGGCACAGCAAGAAATTAAATGCAAAGGGGGGGAATCCAACAAAAAGCAAAAGCCATGACAAGGATAAGTCAATATATATCAGTTATAACCATCAATGTTAATGGTCTCAATTCACCAATGAAAACAAATAGACTGGAAGAATGGGTCAAGAAGCAAGGCCAAACAATATGTCACATACAAAAACACACCTAATTAAAAAAAAAAACTCATAGACTGAAAGTTAAAAGGTGGAAAATAATACTCCATATGAGAGGAAACCGAAAAAAGTAGGAGTAGCTGTCCTCTCTGCCGATCAAGTGAATTTCAAACCAACAGTGATTAAGAAAAACAAAGAAGGATACTATATCCTTGGAAAGGGAACAATCCAAGAAGAGATGACAATCATAAATATACATGCACCAAACACTAATGCACCCAGCTATAGAAAACAAATACAAATGGACATGAAAAAACAAATAGGCACTAACACAATAGTAGTGGGGGTACCTCATTAACACACTGCCACAAATAGATAGATCAACTAGAAAAAATTAACAACAACATACTAGAAATCAGTCAAACTCTTGAACAAATGAATTTAGCAGTTTTTTACAGTGTTCCACCCTATAAAATCAGAATATACATTCTTTTCAATTGCACATGGGTCATTCTCCACCATAGACCACATACTCGCTCATGCAACATGTTTAAGTAAGTGTAAAAAAATTGAAGTTATACCCTATATATTATCAGACCACAGTGTGATGAAATTGGAAATCAATAGCAAAAAAAAAAAATCTGAAAGAATTTCATAAACACATGGAAATTAAACAACATATATCTGAGTAACCAATGGGTTCCAGAGGAAATTAAAGAAGAAATGAGACAGTTTCTACAATTGAATCACAATATTAATACAACATATTGGAATATATGGGACACAACCATGCAGTCTTAGGAGGGAAATTCATGGCAGTAAATACTTACATTAGGAAAACAGAGTGAGCTAAATTAATCAACCTGATGCTGAATTAATCTTCTAGAAGAAAAGGAAAAGTACAAACTCGAAGCTCATAAAGGGAAAAAATTATAAAGATCAGAGCAGAAATCAATTCAATGGAGACTAAGAGAACAATACAAAAAAATCAATGAAGTAAAGAATTGGTTTTTTGAAAGAATAAACAAAATTGACAAACCCTTAGCCAACCTTACCAAAAAAAGGAAAGAAAAAGACCAAATCCATGGAAATAAAAATGAAAAGGGTAAAATTACATCAGATCCAGCAGAAATCCAGAGGATCATCAATATCTACTTCAAGAGCCTATACACCAATAAGATGGAAAACACAGAAGAAATAGACAGATTCCTAGACACATATAAATTACCAAAGTTGAACAGAGAAGACCTAAAAATTCTAAACAGCCCAAAATCAATCAATGAAATTGAAAATATAGTTAAAAATTTATCAACTAAGAAAAATGCAGGCCTGGATGGCTTCCTTGCTGAATTCTACAAGTCAGAGAGAAACTACTGCCGCTACTGCTACTACTTCAATTAAATTGAAATGGAAGCAATAATCCTGAATTCAGTCCTGGAAGCAAGCATCACCTTGATCCCCAAAGCAGAGAAAGACCCAATTGAAAAGAAGAACTGTAGGCCAATCTCACTAATGAACACAAATACAAAACCCTTCATGAGATACTGGCAAATAGAATGCAGAAGATCATCAAGAAGATCAGACACCCTGACCAAGTAGGATTCATCCCAGGGATGCAGGGATGGTTCAACATACATAAATCAATAAATGTAAGACACTATATTAGTAGAGCCAAGAACAAAAACCATATGATCATCTTAAGAGGTGCAGAAAAAGTGCTAAACAAAATCCAACACATATTCCTGATAAAAACCCTAAAAAAATTGGAATAGATGGTCTCTACCTCAATCTGATAAAAATCACTATTACAAACCAACAGCCAATATTATACTAAATGGTCAAAAATTGAAATCCTTCACACTAAAATCAGGAACAAAACAAGGGTTCCACTATCATCGCTCCTGTTCAATATAGTTTTGGAAACAGCCACAGCAATTAGACAAGAGACAGAAATAAAAGGAATAAAGATAGGAAATAAAGAAATCAAATTGTCATAACTTGAAGACAACATAATACTCTATAAAGAAGACTTCAAAACTCTAAAATTCTAGACTTAATAACCAAATTCAGTAAAGTAGATGGATACAAGGTCAACACATGAAAATCAATTGCTTTCCTGTACACAAATGACAGACTCACTGAGAGGGAAATGGGGCAATCAATTCCTTTCATGATAGCATCCAAAAATTGAAACACCTAGGAATCAACCTAAAAAAGAAAAAAAGTCAAAGGCCTCCACTCTGAAAACTATAGCATTCAAAGAAAAGATATCAAAGTGGATGTCAGAAAATGGAAAGACATCCCTTGTTCCTGGGTAGGAAGAACCAACATAGTAAAAATGGCCATACTTCCAAAACTGCTATACAGATTCAATGCAATGCCAATTGAAATTCCAGCAGCATGCTTCATGGACCTTGAGAAAACAATCCAAAAATTCATTTGGATCAAGAAGAGTCCTTGAATAGCAAAAGCAATTTTAGGCAAAAAAGACAAAGAAGTGGGTATCACAATCCCCAACCTGAAACTATAATTCAAAGCTACTGTGATAAAAACAGCATGGTACCGGCAAAGAAATAGACCTGAGGACCAGTGAAACAGATTAGAAGATGGAGAAACAACTAAAGGCACACTTAGCTATGTCATCTTAAACAAAGGCTCCAAACCCCCACAGTGAAGGACAGATAGCCTGTTTAATAAATAGTGCTGGAAAAAACTGGGTTTCAACTTGCCAAAGATTAAAACTAGACCTATATCTCTCACCATGCACTAAGCTAAAATCAAAATGGATTAAAGATCTAAACATTAAAATAGAAACACTAAACTAGTTAGAAGAGAGGTTAGGTAGAACTCTTGTAGACATTGGCATAAGAAAATATTTTATGGACAGAACCTCAGTTGCACATGAACTAGCACAAACAATAAGTGGGATGTCTTCTTATTGAAAAGCTGCTGCACAGCAAGAGAAACCACCAAAAGTGTGAAGAGACAATCAATAATGTGGAAAAAATTTTCATCAGCTGTCTCTCAAACTAAAGTCTAGCATCTAGAATATATAAAAAACTTTAAAAATCAGACCTCCCAAATTTAAAGACCCAATCCAAAAATGGGCTTCTGAAATGAGCAGACCTTTCTCAGACAGAGAAACAGAAATAGCAAATAAACATGAAAAAATGTTCCACATCACTGGTCATTCGAGAGACACAGATGAAAACAACACTGAGATTCCACCTCACCCCACCAAGAATGGCTGCTATCATGAAATTAACCAATAATAAATGCTGGTGGAGCCGTGGGGAAAGAGAAACCCTGTACTACTGCTGGTGGGAGTGTGGACTGAGGCAACCACTGTGAAAATAAGTATGGAGACACCTCAAAGAATTAGGATTAGAGGTCCCATTTGACCCAGCTATTCTCCAGCCAGGTATCTTCCCAAAAGAATTAAAAGAATCATACCACAGTGATATATGTGCACCCGTATTCACAGCGGCACAGTTTGTGATAGGTCTAACTTGGAAACAGCCCAATTGCCCATCAAAGGGAGAATGGTTAATGAAAATGTGTTTCTGTTTTACAAAATGGAGTACTACTCAGACATAAAGAATAAGCAATCAGAGACATTTATAACTAAATGGATGCACATTGAGGTAATACTCTTAAGTGAAATAAGGAGGACATATGTGTGTAAATACCAAATAGTTTCTCTGGTATGAAAACTGAAAGTGTAAATAAGGGCTAAAAGATATAATGATAATGGAAAATCAAACGAAAAGGGCCAAAGGGGAAGGGGAAGTGGGAAGAGTAGGTTAAAGGAAAGAAGGGAATGGAATTAATGTGAGAAAATGAAAAAATGGAAACAAAATCTGTGTAAATAGGGAGGGTGGAGAGGGGCAGGGGAGTAGGGAAAAATTAGAACAAAGTAGATTACATAAAGGTGCAAATTCCTAGTGATGAATGTCATTATATTGTATACCTAAAATGTGTCAATACAATTCATTAAAAAAGACAAAGAAAACAATTATTGTTAAAGATGTGGAGAAAAGAGAACTTTACATACTCTAGCTGGGAATGTAAATTAGTATAGCACTATGAAAAACAGGATGGAGGCTTCTCAAAATATTTTTTAAAAATCTTTTGGTAATTCCATGACTCTGTACATATCCAAAAGAAATGGCATCAGTATGCAAAAAGAAAACCCTGTTTTTGACAGCATGGATGAACCTGGGGGACATTGTGTTAGAGGAAGTAAGTCAAGCTGTGAAAGACAAATACACCATGATCTCTTTTATATGTGAATCTAAAAATGTTGAATTCACTAAAGCAGGCAGTAAAATGGTAACTGCCTGGGCCTGGAGTGCAGGTGGAGGAGGAAGAATTAGGAAGATTATCAATGGATACAAAATATCAGTTAGGTGGAAATATTTCAAGAGATCTCCTGCATAACATCATGATTACAGATAATGACAATTTATTATATTCTTTTTGTTTTTGCATTTGTTTTTTTGAGTCAGGGTCTCACTACCTACTTTAGGCTAGTCTTGAACTCACTAAGAAGCCTAGGCTGGCCTCAAACTTGTGGCGATTTTTCTGCATCAGCTTCCTGAGTGCTGGTATTACACTTGCACACCACCACATCTGGCAACAATGTATTACATTGCTAAAAATTGCCCATGGAGTAAATTCGAAGTGTTCTCAGCATTAAAAATGAGATAAAAATTAGCTCAAGCTAGCCATGCTACAATGTCTACATATTTCAAAACATGACATATAAGACGTCCATAAAACTTTTTTGTATGTTAAAAACTATTTTCTAGCATGGGGCTCTGAATTTGGAACTTGCCTTTGCTAAAAATGGAAAGCTAGAAAGGGAACATGTTTCTCCTAAACTGTCAGGAAGGTATGTGTTCATTTCCTGTGGCAAGGAGTAACAGTTTGCTTTACAGGCCTTCTCCTGGGCCTGACAGCTGTTACTTTGGTAGGTCCTCATGGTCAAACTTACAAGACAGGTTCTTACTTATTTTCTCTAGCATTACTCTGAACATTGGCAAAGAAAGCCAAAGGAAAATACTTGGGACTAGGATGTTAATTATTCTGTTGATTTATGAAAGTCTTTTATGGTAGGAATGAAGAGGTGCTTATTACAACAAAATGAAAATTAATGTTAAGAGAATGCCTAGTTTTCTAGCATTGTAGGAATGCTCATTTTTCACACAGGGTCTATACATGTTGACGTCATTGTTTGGTTTTCCAAAGCTTTAAGAAATACATTAAAGGAGGAACCTGATGATATTATCCTGGTACTTTTATTGTTTTTTTGTTTTGTTTTGTTCTTTGGTACCAGGGATCTAGCTTGGGACCTTGTGCTTGTGATGCAGGTGCTGAAACCACTGAGCTAAATCCCTGGTACTTTAAAATCAGCCACTTCCACAATTAGTGTAACTTAGTGGAGACTGAAATGAATATAAAAGCCCATGACATATGATGCTGATTTTATCAAATGTTCTGCCTCATCCAACTCTCCCCAGCCCAGAGTAATTGCTCTGTCTTTTAAGCAACTTGAATCTCGCATTTGAGTCATTTTACTTGGGTATATTCTCTCAGAAAACATTGTAATTCAGCTCAATTCAGCACTATTAAATTAAAAATATTTACTTGGTGCCTAATAGATGTCAGAGATGAGGGGAGTTGCTGGGGATAAGTAGAAGACAAGACAAGGTTTCTGCTTTCTAATAAATGGCTTAGTATACACATGAAGAGCCTGGCATGCAGTGTAACTGTGACAGAACTGGTACAACAATAGAAGAATGACAAGGAAACAGGTGTTGGTATAAAAAAGACAGGGTGCTGATTACAACATGTCAGAAACTGTCCTTTAGAGAGATTACTTCTGTGCTAGGCATAGGGAAAAGTTGATGTTCCTTCAGCAGAGGTGAGGGGAGCAAAGGGGAGTACAATTATACTTCAGGCAGAAAGAATGCAGGTGTAAACAAAGGGCTGGAACCTGTGACATTTGACCCATTTGGGAAAAAATCAAAGTAGTTCGACATCAATGCAGCATAGAAGTTACAGTGCTGCAGATGGATAGATGATGCTGGGGCTCAGGTGACAAAGGGTTTTTCATATTATGATAAAGGGCTTGGATTGTATCCTATTATGGCTTCCGTCTAGCTGTCTTCCCAAAACCTTGTGTACTAATAGGTGGGGCCTTTTGGAGGTGGCTGGATCTAGGGTATGCGGTAACTAAATTGGTTTAGCATAATTCTGGGTGTGGGTAATGGATGATCTATCTTCAGTGTGAGTGGCACCAACCAATAGGCTTGAAGCCTCAATGAAATATAAAGACACAGATAAAAAGGCTTGCTTCCCTGCTCGCTGCTTGTTGCTTCCTGTTTGTTGCTTCCTGCCTGCCTTACCATGGACAGTTTTTCCTCTGCAATGCCCCTCTGCCATGCTATCCTGCCTGGAAGCCTGCCTTGACTATGGAGTGAAACTTATACAAACTGTGAGCCAAAATAAACCTTTCCTCCTTTAACTTGTGGGTGCCTAGTATTTTGTCTCAACAATGAGTAAGTAACTGAGACATATACTAAGGCCAAATAGAAAATATTCAATGGTGTTTTGTAAGTTAGCAATATAAATTATTGTTAATATTTGGTAAAATGTGTATATTGGTAGAGGATAAAGAGAAGGGTATGTATTCACAATAAATTGTATAAGAAACAACTGAAATCACGGCAGTTGGGAATAACAAGAACCACTTAGGTGACACTGACTTAAAGAGTTTAATGAATGACAATATAACAGTTTGGGAATGGGTTGGGGAGTCATCCAGAGTTAATCACAAATCTATGTTGATGAATGGTGGTTCCACTAACAAAGAAGGGATTGAAACAGGAGGCAAAGAAGCTTTATGGAAGGGAAAATACAAACCTTTAAAAATATTTTTCATTTGTATTCATGGATCAATCTGGGGCAACTACCCAGCCGGTAGAGAGAAGCACAAACCTGGGTCACCAGAAAGAGGACTTTCCATGAGTCCCATCCCGTCTGTTCCCTGAGCTGTCCTGGCACTGCCGCTGTGCATTCCCGGTTTCTGACGATAGTAACTATGTTGCTCATTGAAGATGAGTCATGAATGACATGTGTATTTCATCAATACACGACATCATGGAAGTAAAACTGATTTTTTTCTGAGGCCTTGGGCCTGAAATAATTTGGATAGTTCCACTAAATTAGTCACCCTCTGTTATGTGATATTCTTTGATGTGTCCTTTGTTTACAACAGGAGATGCTAACTAGTCTTTCTTGGGAACCATGATGTCTACGAAGCGATCTGATACTGCCCATGGGATACCATGCTCCAGCTGTTGGCACGATGGAAATAGCTCTCTCTAGAGGATAGGAAAGTGTATGCTGACAAGATTGAGGGGAGAAAATGTTCCTTTGAACAGCATTACCAACTAACAATCATCCTTTCACCTCGAGCATTCCATCAGGCACTGCATTATTTTTTATTTTGTCCAGAGCAGTGACCCATCCAATTCAAATGTGAAACTTTCAAGAGCATATAAGCATAGGAAACAAATCAAATTTCTCTGAATGATCAGTTGTTTTTCAGAGAGATTGTTCTTAATCAACTGATTTCTCTGGGATATTTTTGCCAAGTGGGAATGTGGTATCTAGAATGTTTTTTTTCAGTCAATTGGCTCAAAATAAAAGGGATGTCTCTCTTAAGATAGCTAGAAAGTGTCTAGTCCCTGAGTAAACTAGTGGTTGCTCTGGGGTCACGCTATGTTCCGTGGCTAAGGGTAAGTGATGAAAGCTGATGAGGGAGGTCTAATAATGGCCATGGTCAAGATGAGCTCTAGTCAGGCCTCAATTTAAATCAGAGGGGTGGCTGAGGGTGAGGATAGCAGAATTCAGTGGTTTCTATGGTTTGAAGGTGTCTCCTGTAGGTTCATATGTGAAGATTTAATCCCCAATTTTTTAATTGATGATATTAGAATCAGGGCGCTTGGGAAGTGATTAGGGTTAGGTGACTTCATGAGAGTAGGACCCCTGTGATGGGATTAGTGGAGTTATAAAAAAAGGAAAGGAGCACGGAGCTTGCAGGCTCCCTCTCGCCATGTGATTCCTTCGTCCATGTTAGGATGCTGCAGGAAAGTCCTCAGTCGATGTGGCCTCTTTTAGATTCTCATTAAATTTGTTGGTACCTTTTAGGTGTACAATACAGCTACATCCACCACTGGGATCTTGTACCTTCACATGATACAACTCGCTCTCCCTTCACCCCCCATCCTTCCCTATTTACAAAGACTTTTTCCATTTCTCATGTTTTTGTTTTCCCTTCTTTCCTTTCTCCTACCCCTCCGACTTCCCCTCCTCCTTCAGCGCCTTTCTTCCTATTTCACATCGTCACTTATACCATTTGATCCTTACTTACACTTTCAGTTTTTCACACCAGAGAAACTATTTGGTATTTACACATGTGTGTCCTACTTATTCCACTTAGGAGTATGGCCTCAGTGTGCACCCATTTAGCTATAAATGCCTCTAGTTTCTTGTTCTTTAGTAGTACTCCACTTTACAGAAAAAACACTATATGTGGCCTCTTGATCTTAAATGTCTCAGCTATGCGAATCAAAGCCATTTTGTTTTTTTTTCTTTATAAATAACCCAGTTTGTGGCACTCTATTATAGCAACATAAAATGGACTAGGAAAATATTCAGACAGAGAAAATGTGACGGCGAAACAAAGAAATTTGAGTAAAACAGAAAAGCTGGACATGGAGATAAAGTAGCTATAAAAAGTAACTTTTTTTCCATTTATTTTATCACACATGGTCCTTAACTGGTTTTGTCAGTATTACTTTGCTTATTTTCTTTAGTTGCTGGGATTGTTTTTATCCTACTGATTGCCTGTTTTCTTTTGGTTATTTTTCATATCCTAGAAAATGATAAATTATTTTATAAAGCTTTCTGTTAAGTATATATTGAGTGTATCTTAGATTTTTAAGTTGATGTATAAGACAGGTGCTAAGGGGGAGTGAGTGTTACCTCTATCCTGGATGGATTTATAATCTAGTGTGGAAGCTAGGATTTACACATAAAGAGTAATAACATCGCAAAGCAGAGTATTAAGGCCTAAAACCCTGAAAGGTGAGCTCAGAAGTAGAAGGGATTACCCCTGAAAGAGAAGCCAGAAACAACTTCAGGGAAGTAGCAATACTTTCATCTGGGCAGAGAATGATGGTTAAATGTTGCCTAAGTAGAGGAATAGAGGGAAATAGTTTAGCGAGTTTATAGCAGCAAAAAACAAATTACAGATCCAAGGAAATCCTGACAAAAGTTGCCATAGTAGAAGTTGATAGTTTTAAGGTCTTTTTTATGTCTTTTTTTCCCACAAGAATCTAATTTTATAATTCCATTATTTCCCCCAGAAAATACCAACACTATTAAAACTGTACATGTTTTATTATATGAATCCCAGCAAAGTTACTCTCAAATATTTTTAAGCTCTGTAAATTAAATAAAAATGTTCTTTGGTGTTCTGAGCATGTCTGTGATTGACTGCAAAAGTCCTGTATTGAAATGGCGATTACGAGTCTTAGTCTGCAGGTGAATTCACAGTTTCAGAATGTCTCAGAGGTGGGGATTGAATGTACTTCATTATACAGTTTGCTCTCTTACTCGCACTGTTAATCTCTTAATGAACAAATGGTGTTAGTTTTGATATCATCCGATTTTTAAATTGTTTTCCTTTGTGGTTTATAGTTTTTGGATCTTGTTTATGAAAGGCTTTGATATCAAGATTATTATTTTAGGTAAGATTTTTCCAGAAAAGAGAAGCTGAGATATGGATTTATATTTCTGGGGAAATTGAGAGAGAAGGCCTAGGAAAGAGAAAGAACTCTCTTGCGTTACATTCGTGACAGGTGGCCACAGGCAGAAGCAAGGGGTTCTTGAGCTAGGATGACCTTTCAGCATCATTCTTTATTAAAGCCAGGAGGATCATCCTTCATACAGCTCAACAGCCTGAACTTTGGTTGAGGTTGCTCTGGGGTAGTGTGTCTCGGAGATTGTAGCTCTTCTGAACATTAAAAAAAAAAAATCTCATGGCGGGATTCACCTGAGAACTGTCAACTATCAACATTCAAGGAGAGAATCAGTTTCTAGACAAGAATTCAGTGTAGCGTTGCTACCAAGATCATTTTGCTGGCTGCAAAAAACCAGGTAGAGATGTTAACATTTTTCATATTCTCTGGAAGAGCTTGGTGTTTTCTCTTTCAGCCTTTGGAAGAATTCACTGATTAATATATCTGAATTTAGAAAAGATTTTAATTAGAAACTGAGTATCCTTAATATAGATATATCTACTCAGGTTTCAATTTTTGATCTAAGCTCATAAGGTTTTGTTCCTATAAATTTGAACATTTCATTTACAGTAGGTTGATAAAATATTTTAAAAAGTATTATATTTACCCTTCATTTGATTATTAATTTTACATTCTTTTACAGTTCCTTTAGGATCCAGATAACTGTGAGAATACTGGACACCCCAGGCTGCCATGTCATAGAGGGACATGTGTCAGGGAATGGTAGATGGCCTCTAGGAGCTGAGCACCTCAGTCCTACAGTCACATGGGACCGAATTCTTTCAAAAAGAGTGAGGTGGCAAGAAGACTGAGTCTCAAATATGGCAGCACCAGCTCCAACCCTGATTTTAGTCTAATCAGTGGGTCTACTTAATACCTGCTGAACTTTGGCCCCGTGAGAGCTGTGAAATAAATTTGTTGAAAGCTGCTAAGTCTGTGACAATTTATCATGCAGAGATAGAAAGCTGATGCACCCAGCAACTATATTTGAAAGTTTAATAGGCACTTTATCCTATTTTAAAATCAATCAACACATTTGGCCTCAACCAGATTATGCAACTTGAACATTTTAACACTGCAACATTCTGTTAAACTATTAATAAAGCTTAAGAGTATTCTGTTACATTTTTAGTGCTTTAAGATCTTATGGATATAAATAGTTGATACTGTCAATAGTCATTTAGATTTGCCTGCACAATTATCATTTTCTTCTTCCTATTTCTTACTTCTTGTATTACTCTCATCTGGAACACATTACTCCTGACCAGTGTGTATACATGTGAAAATTTTCTTTTAAGTGACATCATGCAGGGAAAAACTTTTGGCTTTTGATTGCTAAAAGTATTTTTTAAAAATCATCCTCTCATTCTTGAAAGATATTTTAATCTGTTATAAAACTTCACATTAACATTATTCTAGCAGCTGTAGATAAGATCCAAAAATTTCTGACATGCGTTGTGGTTGTAAAGTCAGCTAGCGTGTTGCCTTTGAATCATTTAACTTTTAATGCATGTTGTTTTTCTGTGTTGCTAATTTTTATCTCTCATAAGGGCTCGTGTAATTCCCATTTGCCATAGAAGACATAATAACTGTGAGAGTGACATTTCATCATATTACATGTTATTTCCACACTCAAGGGGAGGACACAAACCCTTGAGGTCACCTTAGAATTCTGCCGATAGCACTAAAGAATTGAAAAAAAAATTATACTTTAAAAATAAAGTTTAAAACTTCTGATCTAAGAGGCTAACAATAAAAATAAAAGGAAGAAAAATACTCTATTAAAATGGCAATAAAGGAGAGAAAATGTTGAACAGGTGCAGAAAATACAAAGCACAAATGCATCCAAATGTATCATTAAATGTAAGTGGATTGAATGCTATAATTAAAGAAATCAAGGACTTTTTTTTCAGGCTGGAAAAAAAATAACAACAAAACTTAAAATATAGCTACATGTTCCTTAGCAGAGATATTTCTAGAACATATGGAAATGTTGACTTGGATGAGTGGAGGAAGACCTACTAGCTTATTTTTAAAAGAAATCTCTCATAAGCAGAAGCATTGTTAGGCATGAAAGAATTAGTTTAGAGTTCAAAAGTCCAAATTTACTAGAAAAGTATAACTGAGGATGTAGGAAATTCATACATAGATCTAAAATATATAAAAACCACATGCGACTACAAAAGTAAGGTAAAATGGAGAAATTCATGGTCACAGGTGAATATTTTCACACAAGTCTCTTAATAATTGATAGAACAATTAGACAAAAAGGACCCTTGCAAATCACAACTATTAAACTTGATCTATTGAATTACATAAAGATCTGTGTCCCCAAAGTGCAGAACACATTCCTTTCAAGTACACATAAAAGATATACTAAATTTGATCATATCCTGGATTATAAAGGAAGCTCAACAAATTTCAAAAGAATTGGATAAGGTAGATCACGTTTTCTGACCTCAGTGCAATTAAGTAGAGATCTGAAGATCACAGAAAAGCCTTATGTTTGGAGATTGAGAGATATACACTGAGGCAACTCATAAGTCAGAGGAAAAAAGCTCATAGTGAAAAAATCAGAAAAAAATCTTTAAAAAATAATACTACATATGAAAATTTTAAAGTATTTTTTCTCTCATTGAGTTTATTGGTACGTTTTAGGTATACAGTTCAGTTACATTCATCATTAGGATCTTATAAGCCTTTACATGACAGGTCTTGGTTCTCATTTTTTCCCTTACCCCTGCCCTCGCTTTACCCCCTCCTCCCTTCTTTATTTACAAATACTTTATTTCCATTTTTTCATGTTCTCATATTTTTTCTTTTCCCTTATTTTCTTTCCCCTACCCTTCCCACTTCTTTGAGAAAAAGAAAGATTAAAACTGACTAATTTAAGTTTCAATCTCAGAATAAGGGAAAAACTTCAAAATTAGACCAAAGAAACTAAAATAAAAACATATTGAAGGCAAGAGTAGAAATTGATAAAGATAATAAAAGAAAAATGTTTTTGAAAAGGAGGAAAAGTATCTTCAAAACCAAAACAGATAAGATAGAAATAAAATACCTAACCATCCCTTGTTGCAAACGTTGAAAAGATTATGAACTCATATAATGCATAATGTGTGGACACATCTGACCATAAGGGTGATAAGATTGCTTGGATAAATGGAACTTCAATTAGTTCTTTTTCAGTGTGGAGGGTAGTTACATTGCTAAGAACAACTTTAATGGAGTGGTGAGAAATCCCAATTCAAAGGAATATTAAGAGAGAATTAGGCTAAAAACAATACCCTGAAAATTTTTAAGTGCAGTGAAATGGAGAATTAAAGTGCAGCTGGAAAAGTAAATGAGGTCAATAGTAGTTTTTTTGTTTTTGTTTTTTTTAAACAGACATCACACAATATTTGCATATGCTTGGGAATAACTGACAGAGAGGAAAACTTGATGATTGAAAAGGTCAGAAATTGCTATGGAGATACGTGCAGCAAGGCAAGATTGCAGTTCAGTGTGTGGTTTGCTTCAGGTGAGAACGTGGTAGTCATCCCCGGTACCTACAGGGTAGGGGGCAGACACGGAGGACTAAGCAGATGTGTGGACGCGTGTCTTCACAAATTTTCTTCAGTGTTACTAGGTGAGAATACTAATCTCTGGATATAAGATCAATTTATTTGACATTTAAATATAATTTAAGTGAAAATCTCTTAATATTTTAGGAAAATTTGCCAATCTCATCTTAAATTTGATTGATGAAATGAACGAAAGCTGATGTTGAAGAATAAAAATGCATGCATGTGTTGGGGGGGTATTTCCAGGTATCAGTAATCATTTTATACCTATAGCAATTTACATAGTTTGTCATCAGCATAGGAGTAGCGGAATAGCTAAAACAACGAGTTCCATCTTACTGCAGAAGCAACGGCTACCATCAAGGAAATAAATAACAACAGATACCGAAGGGGCTGTGGGGAAAAGGGAAAAAGGAATTGTTCTACTTTGTTGGTGGGAATGTAAACTAGCATAATCACTGTGGAAATCAAGAGATTCCCCCAAGAGACTGAAGAAAGAAATTCCATTTGACCCAGCTGTTCCACTTACAGATACCATCCAGAAAGAGTTGAGGATAGGATATTACAAAGATACATGCATACCCATCCCTAGAACATCACAACTCACAATAGCTAAATCTTGGAAATGACCTACATGTCCAAAAACAGATGACCGGATAAAGAAAACGTTGTATTTATATACAATGGCGTACTACACAACCATTAAAAAGGATACACTTGAGACATTTGTAGGAAAACGGATGTACCTTGAGACAATAATGCATTTAAGATAAATCCGACACACAAGCTTAAATATCACATGATTTCTTTTATATGAGAAATACAAAATATAAATAACGTGCACAACAAAATAAAAGATATAGAAAACAGGGAGAGAGATACTTTGCAAAAGAGAAGTTGACCAAGAGATAGGACAGGAAAGGAAGGCAGGGTAGAGAGAGAAGAGATGGAAAGAAAAGAACTAAGGTGTGTTTTATACTAACTTTCCATGGTAAATGTGATCATTATGTCCTGAAAATATCTACTAATAACATTTTAAGAAATTAAAAAATAGACAAGTGACGCTCAGTGGAGAGCCTTGAAATAGACCCAAGCATATATGTAAACTTTCTGAAAGAAGAATTCACATCATGCATTACCGGGAAGAGAAGCCATTTAATACATGATTTGGGCTACTAAATGGTTATGTTAAAAACGTATATTAGCATTCAAAAAATAAACAGTATGTGAATAAATGATCTGAATGTGAAAAATACTTAAGGTTATAGAAAAAACAGGCATATGCTTATTGTCCCGTGTCCTCTAGGAATACAATTTTTGGAGGTTGTTTTATTTTTGCGGGGATACCAGGATCAAACTTGGGACCTTCTGTTTGTGAGGCAGGCAGTGACACCACTGAACTAAATCCCTGGCCCGGTAATACAACTTTTTAAAATCCAGAGGTCTCTCTCTGTGCTGTCACTCCTCAGCCTCCCAGTACTCCTGGATAAACTGGTATCCCTTGCTCTGCTAGAAAAAGCAGCAATGTTGGAGTGGTTAGGGGAAACATTTTAAGTGGAATTTTGACAGTGTCCTGTAGTATCCTCAGTGCTCCTATTGACATTTCCCTGTTTATGTTTTCTTGATTAAAGGAAGACATATTTAATTGTTCTGTATATGCTACGTAATCCTTTGTGTCATATATGATAGAGTTTATGTTATTAACATGTTGATACATGAATAATGTGTTCTTCTAGCAGCTGCATTAGTGCTCTTGTGAGTTAGAGGAAAGGAGCTCTTTTGACTGAATTTCTTCCACAGAACTTTTCTTTTCCCTTATTCAGCCCTTCTGTCTTGCTTCTGTCTTTCATAGCTTCCTGGCCCTCCTTTGTGCCCCTCAGAGCTGATCCAAGCCTGAAATGTCTTTGAAACCAACGGGAGCTCTGCGGGGGGCAGGAGATGCTGGGAAATGGGACTTTTGTACTTCTTGCTTCTGCATCTTGCAGCATTTGTCAAAAATCTTTGAATAGAGATCCAGACACTTGGCTTTGAATATTGTGAGCTCCTTAGATCTCTGCCAAAGACATTCTCCTGAAAGCACCTCCAGCCAAATAATGGGCTCCAGAGACTCCCACCTGCTCCCGGCCACCCATTCCTTAGTGGGACTTGTTGGACTGCAGTGTCTGCTTAATCATTATTTCTGAACCTGCAGTTCTAGCTCAGAAATATTGAGGGCATCTAATTAGCACGACACATACACATCACCCTTCTTAGACACCACTTTTTCTCTTTCTCTACATTATTCTAACCCAAATTGTGCTCCTTTCAGGGGGGGAGCCAAATCTAAATGAAAAAAAAAAGTAAGAAAGGGCTCTCTACAATCATTAGTCTTTATTCATGGCACCTGCAGCTTATTAGCTGATTTATCCTTTCTGTACCTCTCTTTTGTTGCCCCCAAATCTGCTGAATATTATGTTAAAGCTGTAGTCTGTTTCCACTTCCCCTAATAGATCACCTGCACAAGTAGTCTCTAAAGGACTGGGAGCCCCTGGGGCAGGAGCTAGAGTGGGGCCAAACCAAACCAGGTTCGACTGCAGCGTCAAGAATTTTAATCTTCCAATTTGAAGACTGCCACAAAACTGAGGACGAGGATTTGGAATGAGGCAATTCAGTTATTAGGGAAGTAGTGGCAAACAACCAGAGAGTGATTTGTGGAGACGGGGTGGGGGGCGGGGCAAAGGAAATCAGAAGCTGGGCGTATTGAGATTTAAGCTGGACCCTCGAAGGGATACAGGCTGTAATATGAGGAGCTGCACCCTTTGCATCACGGAGAGCTTGGCCGCTATGGACAGAGCCCATCTTCTCCTCTGCACAATCCCATGACACACAGGGAATTACATTAATAAAACCTTTATCGTATTTACAGTTCTGTTCATTATTTTACTTCTGCTATAATAGCCACTGCCGAGAGATAAGTTTGAAGGTCACAGGTGGTCGGAAATGTTGAACTGTCCAGTCATGAGGTACACAACCTCTCTGGGGAGTGAGGTCCCACCGGTAAAGGCATGGAGAAGCCGAATGGCCAGTGGGGTGCAAACTTGGGTTACAGAGACTGACAATTGTTTTTCTGGGCCAAATTTGTAGGGACTATTACTATAGTGTTAAAACTATCAGAGCGAATTGCCTTGCAACTCAATAAGTTGCTAATTAAGTAGCCTGTATTGACCTGAAATTACACGTAAAATGAACTTAATGCTGGAGGAAAACAAACTCTAGCAGGCTATATAACTGTAGTTAATATTGTGCAAAGTTAACTTCTCAATGGACATAATAGTTCACTGAGAACGCACAATAATTTTACATTGAAAGTGACTATATTCTTATAATATAGTGACTGAAATAAAGCAATATAGACATTGTTTTTTTTGTTTGTTTCGATACAAGGGATCAAACTCAGGACCTTGCACTTGCAAAGCAGCCAGTGGAACCACTGAGCTAAATCCCTGGTCCATTGCAGACACTGTTAATGCTAAGTCATAGCCCAAATAGTATACACACTAGAAAGTGTATATTACCAAGAGTATATTACTTCAAAGTAATAGACACAGATTGGTATATGAATGTTGTGAGACTGAACAGAGAGGAAACATATAATATGAACTACACCAAAGCTTTTATTTTTT
Source organism: Fukomys damarensis (assembly GCF_012274545.1). Classification (NCBI taxonomy): domain Eukaryota; kingdom Metazoa; phylum Chordata; class Mammalia; order Rodentia; family Bathyergidae; genus Fukomys; species Fukomys damarensis. The sequence goes on along the minus strand of NW_022900922.1, from coordinate 4,489,679 downwards.
GGTACAGCTTTTACATATTACTCAATGGGTTCTGATAACATAAATTTTTACCTCTAAATTATTATGTGGACTCTTTTATCATTCATATAAAGTAGATTTATTGTTGCAGAATATTGTTAGTGAATAAGTCTCAGCCTTAATGTAAGCATTTATCCTAGAATTTGAGACATGCTTTAGTTTACATGTTATTATTTTACCAAAAACTGGAGTATCTCAAAATTCTAACATGCTATTTTGCATATGGATCCTTCTAGACTACCCATAAGAGCCTTAAAGATAATAAAGTCTAAATTGTACAAAACATTGCTATCAGGTCATACGCTCTCACAGAGAATATAGAAAATATATTCTTGATTGACGGTGATTGCACTGGCATGGTAAGAAAAGGAGAAAGAGGCAAATGTGTAAACTTACTTAGCATTCAAATCACACCGTTTAAGTTGGATCCTGGGCTAAAAGTTAATGCTTTATAGTTGGTCCTGATTTGCAAAGATACTCAGGTATAGTTCAGTTAGTTAATTGGCACAGAAATAAAGAAACAGATGAAAACAGTGTTTTGCTGGTCTGCTGATGACTTGTTCACTGTTCGTATAAAAATGTTAGTCCTACTGTCCTACGAGGAGACACAGTACAGATTTTATTTCCACTGAAGCCTGAGATTATGGAGAGTGTGGAAGTGGGTGACTGTAAAATTGTGAAGCGGTAAAGCATGGAGCAGATTGATACTAACAGGAACATTCTCAGACAGAGACGGAGAGCATTTAGCACTCTACCACCTTCTTGCTAAGAATTCTAGAGAAACTAGCAAAGGATATGGCAGAAAATGGCTTGGAATCAAACCTTTATCATCAAGTTTTGTTCTTCACGGTATAATGTCCATGGAAACAGGAAATGCTTATTTTTCTTTTTACTCAATTTCAATCCCATTTTTGCGTGAATCCGAGCATTTTATATGTAGACTATACAAAGCTCAGCCTGCTAGACACTGTAGTAAATTGAAGGGCATATAACAGTTTGAGAAAATAGTCTAATTTTAGGCACTATTCTAAAGGCTTCTCTGTTTGCTTATTCATCCTTTATAGGAACTCTATGGTATTAGCGCTGTGGTGATCACATTTTACATTTGGGAAAAAAATCCTATAAGGTATAAAGATGCTGTTAATCTAGTTGCATTGTTTAAAAAAGTTACCCTAGTTTGTACAACTAGTGGATGCGAGAGCACTACTTTGGGTGTAGAGTTTGTTGCTAATTATGTTATTCTTCATATTGTAGAAGACGTGTATCGGTATGTGTCACAATATAACGAACAATATTTATCACAACTATTTGTGCTAATGATAGAATGTATAACTGTTGCACTTGACAACTGTGCTATCATCCATCAATCAGGGCTTGTGACTAAAATGTTTATGACTACAGAATCTGTCTCTTTAATTCATAGAGACAGACTTGGAGCTATTTTCTGAACCCTGAAGCGACCACATATATATTTATGAGATCACTCTGCTGTGTGCCTCCACAAGAACTGGTTTCTCTATATCTAAACCCACCATATGCAGAGCTGCTTTGCCAGCTGTGACTCCATTTCAGTGAACTGAAGTGCTAGCCACACAGAAACCCTGAGTCATCTTCAAATCGTCCTTTTGACTCATTGCATGTCTGGGCAATAAGCACTCCTGCCAATTCTATTTTCTAATTGTTTCTCAAATATCCTGTGGCAGATGCATTTTCCAAGAGGCAAAGGATGAGATGGCAGCATGAGTACAAGTTTATCAAAGACAGACACCTATGACAGACAAAAGGAGGGAAAACAGAACTGGACAGGAAGCCTTCAGACCTCATTGTAGACCTGAGATTGACAAGACAGGATTGGCCAGGGAGTTTCTGTCAACCAGACAGATCTTGCAATATATGTATGTATCAAGCCATGGGGGAACTGAGGACTCAGGAGCAGCCATAAGAAGAGTCACAAGTTGAGTAAGATTGGCCAGACCCTCGTGTTGCAGCTGTGTTTCATCATTGGCTCAGGGCTACTTGGAATGACTGAGAATCAAAATCTCAGGGACCTCATGGCTAAGGAGAGTGGGCTAACTGTAATTCTTGCAGCAGAACAAGAAGGAAACTCAAGCAGCCCTTCCATAGTCGTCGCATACCCCTTCTTTCCATTCCTGCTGTTACTATGTAATTTGATTCAGAGCCCCAGAGTTTTTCCTCAGGTTACTGCTTTGTTATCTTACCTGGTTCTTTTGACCCTTTCTTGAAATCATACCCCATAAAGCCACCAAGGTAATTAATCTAAAAGACAGATGTGGGAAAGCAATTCCCCTCTTACAATGGGTCAAATTATGATACATTACAGCACAACACAAAAGGTCCTTCTTTTTTTGGGGACCAGAGATCGAACTCTAGTCCTGGTGCTTGTGAGGCAGGTGGCGGAACCACTGAGCTAAATCCCCAGACTGCACAAGGTACTTCTTGATTACTTATCTGTTTGGCTTTACCCGTTCTCCTCCAATCTTCCACTCCAAGAAATATCCTGAAGGCTTCAGCTAGAATTTCTGCCTTTTTCCTCTTTGTTGCCCATCTTCCTCGCCGTCCCCCCACCCCTGGCAATCAGTTCATACAAGATATGGGTAGAACCCATCCATATCTTTCGCCTGCGGAACCCTAGGGTTAGCTCACTGCCTGAAGGCAGTATTTCAATAGATGTATATTGAATTAATTAAATAATAAGTATGAATGTGATATTTAATTGGAAATTAAGTCTCAAGAGAATCTTATAATTTAATTTTGTAATGGGAAGGGTAGGGGAAAGGAAATAAGGGAAAAGAAAAAATATGAGAAAATGAAAAAATGGAAATAAAGTTTTTATAAATAGGGAAGGGAGGAGAGGGTGAAGGGAGGACAAGGGTATAGGGAAAAAATGAGAACCAAGACCTGTCATGTAAAGGCACAAGATCCCAATGATGAATGTAACTGTCCTGTATACCTAAAATGTACCAATAAACTCAATGAGAAAAAAAAAAAACAAAAAGTGACCCAATAATTGACTCCATAATCAATAATTGCTACTTTTGAAAAATTCGCATTAATAATGAAGATACAAGATGTGTCTGCTTACATTTACATTTGACAATATATTTGGGGATTTAAAATCCTGTGCTTAATTGCCCATGCTTTTGAAAATACATGATAATTCACTTAGACTTGATTCTATAACTGCCATTCAGTTTCATTTTAGTAACCTAAACCATGGGCATCTTGCCCAAGGAAATAATCAACAGCACCAGACCTCTAAAATGATGAGATGTCATAAAACGCCATAAAAATCCTATTTAATAAATGTGCTTCCATACCCTTAGTCATTAAGGAGAGGACCAGTTTCCTTTTTCCTGCATTATGTTTCTATAGAAACATACTTACATACGTTTTTGGTAAAAGATAGAAAAATTACATAAAGTTAGATTTTTCTTTTTGAAAAAAGAAAAATTTCTTTTTTTTTTTTTCTTTCCTTGCTACTTTTGCATAAAAGTTCTTCCGGTAGAAAGGAATAAGTTCGTATCTGCATTGATATGTTCATTTCCAATTGGTTAATGATTTTATACAGGAGTTCTGGGGTCCTAGGGGAAGACTGGGTGGAAAAGCATAAGAAGAATTTAACAAGGAAAACTGAGAAACTGAGACTTGGATATCCACAAGATGCAAAGTAGGATTTTTAGAGTACTTAAGAATGTAGCCGGGCATGGTGGCACAAGCCCGTAATCCCAGCACTTGGGAGGTTGAGGCAGGAGGTTCCCTGCAAGTTCGAGACCAGCCTGGGCTACATAGTGAGTTCCAGGTCAGTCTCAACTATATAGAGACCCTGTCTCAGCCACCCCCCCCCCAAGTTACTGGCGGGTCTGAGAGAAGTGAAATTATAAGGATCAGTCCTGGTCACTTATTAGAGAAAGTATCATTAGGAACTGTTAGAGAAGACATGATGTAGTTTCTTCCAGGTCTACTGAGCTCTAGAAGAAGGAGGGCAGCAGATTCTGTATTTACTTCACCAAGAAGCCCTCCAGCTCTGAGATTTTTGATCCCAAACTCACTGCTGCATTCTCTTATTCTTTCTCTTTTCTACCAATTTTCTTATAGTCAGCGGTTGACTTTGACCTTGCAACCCCACCAGATTTTTTTTTTCAGTTTTCCTCTGAACAACTGTAGCATTTGGTCTCATGCACACTTGTTGCAAAACTGGCTTATCCAATAAGGATGTATGCACATCTAGGTCTGCTCAGATACAAAGATACATATGCATGCCTACCCTCAAAACACAGCTAGAGATAAATGTGGAAAACATGCTTCAGAACAACACTTTCAAATAATACATTCTTAAAAGAATGCCTTTTAAAGGAACATTTATCACAAAGAGTGCATTTTAGGTGACATTAAACTTCACAAAGGAGCCCTACCAAATTCAAGTACATGCAAAGAAAACTAGATCCATATGGATACGGATATATTTTCACTCTTAGAAACAGTATTTTAGTTCACAATATGCTCCTGTTGGTGTAACAGTACTAAAGAGACAGAGAGATATCATCTATAAAAGAGAGGGCAGTAAATATCTGCTTTCCATAAGCAATTGAAAAGGCTCAGTAAACAACCACCTGCCCTGGGTGTAGCCTGGAAATAAACTTTCGATGTTTGACTCCACTGTAGTAATTTTGACATCTAACCAAGCATAGTAAAGTGGGAATTTTACCTAAAATGGATTTCAAACTAATAAGCCTATTATGCCGTGTCTAATTTATGATGCTCTTCTCTTATATGTGATACAGTCAGGCAGGATTATTTTCACAGGGGTGAGGTAAACTGCGTATATTCTGAAATATTCTGATTACACGAATGTCCACGCACACATCTTAAGGGCTAATTTATCTTTGATATAAAATTGGTGTCATCCCAGTGACATGCATGAGTACGACCGAAATGACAATGTGGAAAAGAAGAAAGTGAGCTGATTCCTAGGTAATCAGCTATTTTAATGTAAGAGGGTTTCTTGTAGTCTGACAGCAGAAATATTATCAGTTTTGTCACAGAGATATGGGGATTTGTTGTGGGAAGGGGAATTTAAATTGTGTGTGCTCTGACTTTGTGGTTTGAAAACTATTTCTTGTGATAAATGGCTTCATGTAATCACATTGAGTAAACATCATCTCTTGAAGTGAAGTGGTTTGGCAGCATCGAGGTGGGCAGAGCTCCTCTGTGTGTAGTGCGATTTAACCTCTCTGTCTACACTTTAAAACTCAGAGTTTTCAGATAACAATACGTATTAAGCAGCATGAGTGATAGGAAGAAAAATGCCATAATCCCAGATGCCGAGAATCACGTAACAATTGGGTAGAAACAAGTCATCAGTCTTTTTTCAAAGCTTTCACATTTTTCATTTTCCAGTCCTTTGGTTTTACCTAACTTATTTTACTTTACTTAGCTTGGGTTTTCCTTAATTTGTGAGAGTTTTTGCCGTAAGGTGGAGCATAGCTGGAACTTGCCTGAAAGCCCTGTCGTCTCGTGGTCAGGTCCTGAAGTTCTGGACCCTGACAAAGATGTGAACCCAGCCACCTTCCGCTGTGTGCTCGCTTCTGTGAGTCACGAAGCTGTGAACCTCCACTGGGTTGTGAGGATCTGTAATGGGCCAACTTGTCATGGTTTCTAATAGTAAGATTCTCCTTACCTGTTGTGATTTCCATCTTCGTGGCTTCTTGCTAATTCGGTCTTGAGGACTGTGTTGACAGCGGTGAGAAGCGAACGCAGCGGTGCTGTGGGGGACCCTGGGTCTGTTTGTGTACCTCAGTTGGAAGAGACGCAGGGAGACAGTGAGGCCCAAACACATAGAACGGAAGATACTATACGCAGATAGCAGAAAGGCTCCTGTGCTCCTGGGAAGCTTGGATACCGTAGGGAGCTTAACCAGTGCGTGGGAACCGTGGAACAAGGAAACGTGGGCCCAACCCCTTCTTAACACTCACACGTGTTACTCCTGAGGTTTTTCCACAGGCTGTGGATTGATCGAGAAACACGTGGGGAGGGGGTAGGTGCTTTACGTGATTCTCCTGGTGATTGTTAGGTTTTAAGATGGTCAGCAGCTGTGGAACGTGTTAGGCTTCCGTTCAATGAGAGGAGGAACAAGTGACCTAGTTGGTAAATTACGGAGGACGGGAGACACCCACGGGGAGGGGGTCTACCCCTGAGCTCTATCCCCGGCTTTGTATAGCTTTTATTTTGAGATAGGCTCTCCTTAGTTGGTCAGACTGACCAACTCCAGCCTCGGCTTCCCCAGTAGCTGGGATTATAAGTGTGCATCACCACGCCTAGCCACAGAGGGAGTTTTATATGGGCCAAAGGAGATGAGCTACGACTGGGATTTAAACAAGTTACATCAGGCCAAAAAAAGGGATGGAGACAGCAGCTATGTTAAACCAGTCTGTGTTATTATCTGTGCTTGTTGATGGGCTGCACACCAGTGGTATTAAATTACCAAATAGCTTCAAAAGTCCTCTTGGGAATCATGAAAATCGTTTTTATCAAACAAATAATAAAAACAAAACAAAAACCTCAATCGACTTCTTGAGATATGAAAATTTGAGGCTTGTGGGGTATGCCGTAGAGGTAACTGGGGGACATTGATGACAAACATATCTTACATTATTAAAGAAATTTTTAGTCAGACAAAATAGGGAGAAAAAAAGGGAGACATGGCCTATGAATCACAGAGAAAAATGTGTAGATGGTCAGAAAGCATTTCCAAGTGTCAGGGGGCTACATCACTTTTTAAAATAGAGGTAGGCTAATATTCAAGTTTTAGTTGTGTAAGGTATACTAATATAAAACATGCCATTGCCACAAGCATTCATAAACACCTGCTATTTGCATAACATTGTGTCAATCACATTTAGGAGAATAAAGAATGAAAGTAATTTTCAGAATAAACACTGGGGCTTCAACAGACGCAGACACTGAATGATGAACTAATCCAAAATCACCGAATAGAAACAAGAATTCAAAGATAGACTGGATTAAGAATATGTGTCCAAGAGCCAGGGATTTGGCTCAGTGGTTCCATTGCCTGCCTCACAAGTACAAGATCCTGAGTTCGATTCCCAGTACCAACACACACACACACACACACACACACACACACACACACACAGAATATGTGCCCATATCCCAGGGCTGGGTAGAGGAGATTGATATACTTTCAGGAATTTTGTTGTTCTGTTATTAAAGCTATTATTAAAAATTAAACTATATAACCATTAACTTTTAACGTAACATTTAAAAATAATAAACACTCAAAACTTTATCTCCCAATTATTGTACAGAATTTACTATAATTTATATTCTTGTGATTATTCATGCCCAGTCTAGCTATATGACAGGAATACGGTATTAATGGTGGCAACTGCATGTCTCTTTCTTACTTCACATCTAGTAATAGAACTTTGGTAGCTTGAAATTTGCCACGAGGTAGTAGTTACCCTGTGGATGCTGACAAACACTACAAATGAAAGAAATGCATTTCATGGTAGGGAGCTGTGTTATTACCTATTTACCAATAGCCACAGGCCACTCTGGCTCATGGATGAGTACCTCAAGAGAAGAGAAGGTAGGGGTCGCTAGCCCAGGGCATACTGAGAAAGAAATAGGAGAAAATAATCTCCAGGGATTGGATAACTGATGAAAGTGGAGTTACCCGTGCATCTCATAGAAGTCTGAGCTTCACTGCGTGACTCCTAAATCTTGGATGCACAGCTTCGTATCTTTGCTGTTGGTTTCCTTCAACCCAAGCCCTACTGCTTGAATTCTAGTATAACATCTTAGTTCCCTTTTTCACTTCTATTTTAGATACTAAAGTGACATAGATATTTTATCCTTTCCCGAGTCTATTCAGTAAAATTGAGATAAACTGTATTTCTGACAAAGGAAATGATAAACCTCCAATATCATTTTATACTTTTGGTATTTGAAAATTTATTAGACTTACATTTTAATACTTTCTAGGTTTATTTTACATTACTAAAATCATGCTCATGTATTTTAAGTTTTCCTCAATTATCTTAGCCAGATAAGATGACACCAGAGCATAGGATGATTATTGGAGCAGTGACTCTCTTACAACAAGCCTGTCCTACAACACTTCCTCAACTCCAGTTCTTCAGTTTCTCACATCTAAGGTCACTGGTAACTTGTAAACTTCAACCGGCTTTTTGACCTTTGATGGAAGCAGTTCCAGTTTTGTTCTATAATGAGAGGAGACACTGAATAACTCTTGTGCTTTTGTGAATTCATGATTTATCACAGGGGTTGAGAATATGAGCTCAGGAGACAGACTGCCTGGATTCCCCTTCTTGCCCTGCCACTTGAGAACCAGGCAACCTTGAGATCTCTGTTTTTCTGAGTCAGCTTTTCTTTACCTATAAAATGTGGATAATGATGTCATCTACTTCCTGGGTGTATTAGCTCTCTGTGGCGGCCTTAACAAATGACCAGGTGATGGTCGACCGCAGTATCTCAGTTCTTCACTGAGGTTTGTTTAATAAAGCACACTTCTGGGTGTGTCTGGTGGGCCATGGTGGCCCCTGATGTTGGAGACTGTATCTTTCCCAGCCCTTTCCTCTCTGGCTCTTTCCCTTGCTCTCTGCTTCTTGGATGCCACAAATTCAGCAACATCCCTTTTCCGTGATTCTCTGCCATGATGTTTCTGCCTTGGAGACAACAAACAATGGACTAAGACCTCTAAAACTATAAATGAAAAATTAACCTCTCTTCATTTAAGTTGTAGCTGTAAGATATTGTGTCTCAGTGATGGAAAACTGACTAATGCAGGGCACAAAACTGACGGTCCTGTGGAGTGAATTCTGTCACATTTCTGGAGGCCAGAAGTCCAAAATCTAAGTGATGGTAGGGACTAACTCTCTTCAGAGGGTCTAGGGGAGATTCCTACTCATTCTTTGCTTCTGGACATGATGATTTTATTTTATTTTTTTGGTCTTGGGATTGTATCACTCCAATCTCTGCCTCCACTGATACATTGGTTCTTCCTGTCCTGTTGGATGCTTCTATGTGCTACCCTTAAAAGTACACTTGCCATTGGATTTAAGGTTCATCACCATAATCCAGGATACTCTTACTTCAAGATACCAGTACTTATATGAGAAAAGGAAAAAATGGAAAAAAGTCTTTGTAAATAGTGAGGGGTGGAGGAGTTGAAGGGAGGGCAGGGGAATGGTGAAAAAATAAGAACCAGCATCTATCATGGAAACCTACAAATTCCCAGCGATGAATGTTATCATACTGTACCTAAAATGTACCAATAAACTTAATGAATAAAAAAGATACAAGTACTTAACTATAACTGTAAAGACTTTTTGTTTCCAAATGAGGTAACACTAATCCTTTGTGGGGATTAGGACATGATACACATCTTTGGAAGCCACCATTCAACCCACTGCAATGGGGTAGTAAGGATTTAATGAATGAATGCGGTGAAATTCCTACAATAGTCCCCTGAATAAAATAAAGTTTTCTTAATCATTTCTCCTCTTTATCTCCCTCACCCATTCCTACTCCTGTTATTTTCCCTTTTACTTTTTTTTTCATTTTTCTTCTTGAAATGCTAAAATCATTATATTTGCATATTTGATCCCAAGTCCCTAAATTTAATTTCTACTGGAGTCCTTCATTATCTCCCATTCTAATTTGATGCTGAAGTTTCTGTAGTAGAATTCTTCAGCTTTTATCACCTAAGTTCCAATGAGTATATACCCGTGTCTCAGTGGCAATCTCTCTTGTAGCTTTCTGGAGAATATCCATCTCCTACACCAGGTTTGCCTAGCCTTTTCTGTGAACTCTGTGGGTCCTGGAACACTATTCCTGACCTTTAATTACATGAGCTGCACTTTCAAATGCTACCAGTCATGATTTAATAACTGCATATTTTGCATTATGCATACTGACTTTTCTTTCTTCTTTTTTCCTCATTGAGTTTATTGGTACTTTTAAAGTATAAAGTACAGATATATTCATCATTGGGATCTTGTACCCTTACATGACAGATCTTGGTTCTCATTTTTTCCCCATTTCCCTGCCCTTCCTTCATCCCCTCCAACCTCCCCTATTTACAAAGACTTTGTTTCCATTTTTTCCTTTTCTCTTATTTTTTTTCCTTTTCCCTTATTTCCTCTTCCCTACCCTTTCCACTGCATATTGATTTTTCTAGTTTTCTTTTCTAGAATAAAGCTTCCAGATGTTTATTCCGTCTGGCCTATCAGAGATACCAGAGATCACCATGATCAAAGACAGCTATACCTTATGCAAAATTTATTCTATTCTTGTAATTTCTCCACCGTCAGCTCCAAAGACCAGCTGATATGGGTCCTGATTTATCCTGATGGATGGGCCAGGGAAACTCTAGGTTTTTTGCCCTATTCCATATCTAGGGACCTGGTGCTGAGCAGCCCTGAACAATCTTGAGATGTATCTGCCTGACTGTACAGCTATGTTAATTTTTGTACAAGTGGGTATTTTGAACCTAGTACTATGAGGTTTTCTGGATGTTTTGAGATGCGTTACTAACACAGCAAAAAGAGAAAAGAAGTAATATGTAACTGAGACCATTTAAATTCTCATTAATCATTCACACATGGATTAAATTGTCAAGCATGCTGGTTTTAGAGGCAAGCTAAATTTAACAACTCCCAAATTCAAAGACTAACTCCCCCAAATTTAAGAGCAAATCTCTCATTTTCAAAGACTTAGGAAATATATGCACTGAAAAAAATGATGCTTTTGTAAACACTGTATAACACTTGCAGTGTTTAATGATCTATAAAGAACTTTGCTATAGTGATTGTTTCATGCATTCACTAATTCCTGATTGTATATATCAAGGATTCATGGTAGATCAATTATGATTTTTCAGAGTGTTCATCTAGATTTTTTGACTGACATTTGTTTGCTTAAAGGAAATAAGAAATGGGACACAATCAAATTTTCTCATGTCCTGCTGCACAAAAGTAACTCGACTTTGCAACAAAAAGTACATTATGAGAGGATGCTAAGAGACTTGTAGTAACAAGAAAAAGTGTCTTGTAGGATTAGATCAGTTTTGTACAGTGTTACATAACACTTCCAACACTGGTTACACTGTGCTGCACTGAACTCAGTTTATTAATTTTCTGTAGATTCTTGTTAGAATGATATAATAGCCATGCAGAAAATTCCAAGTGGAAAACAAAAGTGAGGAAAGTAACTTTTAAAGTTCTATTAGTTAAGTTTCCTTTCTCTGGAAGTAATTCCTCCCATTCTGTATGCATTTTCTGGTCTTTTAGGAAGCTAATACAACTTGTTTCATGAGTAGAGAGGTGTGGTTCGCTTCTTGCATTTCAGAAGACAGCTGCAGAAGCAGCCTTTCCAACTTAAATTGTTGTGTCATCAGCAGGAAATTTAGTGTTCTGTAAGAGGGACAGAATCCTCAGGATCCTGCTAGGACTTTGGAAATTTTTATGGACTATTTATTCATCCTCTCTCTTTGAAGTCTTGCACTAGTTATAACATCTTTATTGATGTTCACAGTGTCAGTATTAAATCAAGGTTTAAGATATAGAACTGATTATTTGTTTTTGTAATTTTAGGGTATAGTTCAAATTCAAATTATCTCAAAGCCAAAATAAGGGATTGTATTTTAGAAACTGTTAGATTGGGATAGCACTGCATGGTACTAGGAAAACATTTTCCTTTGAACATTTGTATCTCCAGCATTTTCAACACATGGCTTTTTGCTTTATAGTCCCAGTTAGCTGTTCATGCTCCAGCCATCAAGTCTGCATTACTAGAAAAAAAAGGAGCAAAGAACAATATGCTTCATCCCTTTAACAATACTCAGTAGAAGAAGCACACAATACATCTCTTTACATTTATTTAAGCAGAAGTTGGTCATATGATAATAACTCCTTGCATGAAAAGGGCTGAGAAATACAGTCCTTATTTCTGGTAACTTTATTCTCAGCTTACCCTTTATACTTTGTTAAGATCATTGAAAAATATATTCTTATAAGTTATATTTGTTATGTTTTCAGTATGAAAGTAAAGAAGTGATGTCATAAACGATGAAAAACTTTAAAAAATTAAGAGCAGAATCAGTAGTTCTCCAAGATAAATAAACTTTAGGTATATGCTTTAAATTTCTTATCTATGTAATATATATGATTTTGAATTTCTTCCCATGTCAATATCTACATATCTATGTCAATTTTCAAAGCTGAATGATGTCCTATTGCACAGATGTACCATAATTACTTTAACAGCACCCCTATTAATAGTTACCACATTATTTCTATTTTCTTTCTGTTAAAAGACAGTCACAGTGTCCATGCTTGTGCAGATGTGCTGGCTGCTTTGGGATTTGTCAGTGCTGTGATGATTCTTGAATATTATCCTGCTCACAAGCCAACAGGTTTCTTCACAACCCCACAGTTTCTTGATGCTGGCAGTAGGCCTGAAACACTACATCAGACACCAAGGATTTTATCACTTATGGTCCAGAAAACACCCAAAATTTCATGTTTATGTCAGATCCTCTTCCTCATGATATCTCATGGTGGGACATGGAGACAAGATCTGGCAGATTCTTCTCATGACAGGTTTTGTTTTAGAATTTAAAAGCTCCATGTTTAGGAAACCCCAATCCTTTAAGTGGGTTATCAGTAAGCAAGCCTTCAAATTTCTGCCCAGGGGAAAATATCTTTATCATAATTTTTGCAAACAAATGTGCCTTCTGCCCTGTGGGGAATAATCTATCCTCACTGTACAAACATCTTTGAAAAGTTATTCAGGAACACAAGTAACCAGAATCATGTCCATAAGGGGCATAGAAGTGCGGTCTGATGGATTATACACATCATGTAACCCCACACCGGAGTTCAGTGTTGTCCTCTTGTTGCTTACTTTTGGTCACCTGACCTGTGGTTTTCCTGGAAATTCTTGCTTTACTTTTTTTTTTTTTTGAGACAGGGTCTCGCTATGTAGTTGAGACTGACCTGGAACTCATTATGTAGCCCAGACTGGTCTCAAACTCACAGTGATCCTCCTGCCTCAGCCTCCTGAGTGCTGGGATGACAGGTGTGTGACGCCAGGCCTGGCTTCTTGCTTTGCTGATGTGAGCATACACCAGGTGATGAAGGCTAGGATTCCAGGAAGCCCTCATCAGAGAATCAGTTCAGAGTTCCCTAGATTAACTAGTATCAAATGTATAGAGTGTGCCAGAAGTCAGCCAAACCTAATGGTGGAAGTGAAAGACTTCCACAGTGAAAGCTACAGTGCTTTGAACAAGGAGATAGAAGAGAACATCAGCAGAGGAATGATACCGTGTTCATGGACAGGCAGAACTAATATAGTCAAAATACTCATAATTCCAAAAGGGACGAGAGTGATTTAACACAACCCCAAACAAAATTCTTCTAGCATTCCTTACAAGATTAGATAAATCAATTCTAAAATTTGTATGGAATCAAAAGAGACCCAGAGTAGCAAAAGTAATCCTGAGTAACAAAAGCACAGTAGGGGGATCACAATACCTGATTTCAAGTTATACAACAAAGCCACAGTGACAGAAACAGGGTGGTGTGTTTATCAAAATGTCAGGGTCCTGTCTCACTGTGAAAAAATGAAATCATCGATGGAGGAGGCAGGGTGCAAAAATTTTTTATTTAAGATATATAAAGGCAAGGAAGTAAAAGCTATAAAGACAAGGAAGTAAAGCTCTTGCTAGCCTGCAAGGGCTCTGAGCAAGAAGGCTCTCTTCTAGGAGTTTAGAAGGGAACTCGGGTTATTATGTAAGGAAAATTATCTCTACCCTTATTATGATCTGTGTCACATATCCCCCTACAGACTCATGCAGCACCTTTTCAGATGTGTCTAGAACTGGAGTGCATGATGCTGGATTAATTCATGGTGCAACCCTAAAATCAAGGGCCCTAGGCTGAAGGGTGTGAGTGTTTCTACCTTAAGTACTCTGGATAAGATTGTAAGGGATACAAAGAGCTGTAGTAATCCTTTGCTTGCTTGCTTTGCTAACTTCTGCCTACCATGAACTGTTTCTCCTCTGTGATGCCTGTCTGCAATGCCTCCTTTGGAGCTGTGCCAGTTATGGACTGCAATCTGCAAACTCTGAGCTAAATAAATCTTTCATCCTTTAACTTTGAGTGTTGGATATTTTTTCTTTTCTTTTCTTTTTTTCCTTGTTGAGTTTATTGGTACATTTTAGGTATACAGTATAGTTACATTCATCATTGGGATCTTGTACCTTTACATGACAGGTCTTGGTTCTCATTTTTTCCCCTTGTCCCTGCCCTCCCTTCACCCCCTTTCCCTTCCCCTTTACAAACACTTTATTTCCATTTTTTCATTTTCTCATATTTTTTCTTTGCCCTTATCACCTTTCTCCTACCCTTCCCACTTTCCCTACACCTTTAGCCCTTTTCTTCCTATTTCACTTTGTTAATTATCTCATTAGGATCTTATGTACTATTATAGTTTTTCACACCAGAGAAACTATTCGGTATTTACACATGTATGACATATTTATTTCACTTAGGAGCATATCCTCAATATGAATCCATTTTCCTATTAATGACTCTAATTTCTCATTCTTTATTGCTGAGTAGTATTCTATTTCATAGAAAAACCACATCTTCTTTATTCAGTTTCCAACTGATGGGCAAATGGGCTGTTTCCATGGGGTATTTTTTCTTAGCAGTGAGAAAAGTAACTAAGGCAACCCTATAGAGGCCTACATACTTTTGAGGGTCCCCTCTGTGCAGTGTACATGCAGCATCTATGAAGGGTGCACACACCTTTGAGCCAGTCACCTGAGTGGTCATGCTCGGGAGGCGGGGGGCTTGGGCAACTGCAAGACACCTAGAGGGTGATTTTGTGAGATCTCTGGAGGTTCATGATGTGATTACCACCTAATAGAATCCTAACTCCTGTCTCAACAATTCCCATTACAATATTGGCACAAAAACAGACATGTGGAAGAACAGAACAGATGGAAGATGCATTCAACTTTCTGATCTTTGGCAAAAGAGGCCAAAGACATATATTGGAGGACAGGTGGCCTTTTTAGTAAATGGTGCTGGCAAAACCGACCCTCTATATGCAGAAGATTGAAGCTAGGTCCGCATCTCTCTCCATGTGCTTAAACTAAAATCAAAATGGATCACAAATCTAAACATTAAAACAGAAATGCTTAACCCACTGGAAAATAGGTAAAATGCTTGAATTCATAGGTGTAGGGAGAGACTTTCTTAACAAGAGAATTGCACAGAACATAACAGCAAAGATCAACAAATGGGATTGTATCAAATTATAAATTTTCTCCATAGCAAAGAAAACAATAGAGTGAAGATACAACCTACAGAGTGGAAAAAAATTTTTGCCAGCTAAACTTCACACAGAAGAATAATATTTAGAATTTATTAGGAGCTCAAAAATTTAGACCCCCTCAAAATAAAAGCCCCAATCGAAACATAAGTGACTGAAATAGTCACTCTTCAGGAGAAGATATACAAATGGTCAAAATGAACATAAAGAGTTCAATTTTGGTACCCTTTAGAGAAATGAAAATTAACACAACACTCAGGTTTCATCTTACTCCAGAAATAGTAGCAATCATCAAGAAATAAAATAATAAGAAATTTTGGTTTGACTGTGGTGAAAAGTAACCATCTGTATCATTGGTTGAAATGTAAACTGGTATAAGAATTATGGAAATAGCATGAAGATTTCTCAAAAAACTAAAAATAGAAATTCTATTCAACCTAGCTATACCCTTTCTAAGTATCTTCCCAAAAGAGTCAAAGACATCATATTACAGCAGTGCTGTACACGCACATCAATGTTTGTAGCAGCACAATTCATGATAGCTAAATATTGGAAGTATATGTCCATCAGTGAATAAATGGCTAAAGAAAATATGGGTTCTATGTATAATGGAATGCTATTCAGTTCTGCAGAAGGATACATTCAAGAAATTTCTTGGAAAATGTAGGTACAGCATAACATTAAGTGAAATAAATCAGACATATGCTTAAATACCATATGGTTTCTCTCATTTGAGTAATCCAAAGTATACATAAAGTGTAAAATAAAAGATTGATAAAAGAAAATAGTGAGGTCAATAATATGCAAATGGGAAGAGGACCAAGAGACCAAGTGTGGAGGAAAGGGGAGGGGAAGGAGACATGAAAGATGTAAGATGCGCCATGTACCTGTACCAACCATCCACAGGGAAAGTAATCCTTAATATGTTGCAAACACGAGCTAAAGAATAGTAATAAATATGAAAATGGGGAAAACAGATATAGAAATGAGGATGGAAAGGAAAAGGGCAATAAAAAGAATTACGATGTGTTAAGTACCTGTACCAACTCTCTAAAATGGATGTAAACATCATGTACAGTAAATGTATACTGATAAAAGGAAAGAAAAGTCAACCAACCAACCAACGAAAGGGGCACAACAGTTTAGGGTGAAGACAGCTCTTCCTATTCAGGGCTCTCTATTCAATGCTCAGCACATGCTTGCGAATGCTTTCCATCGCCTTTGTTATGGTTTTACATCTGTATTTTCCTCTTGTGTGACCATAGCGAGGGCTTTCGGAAGGTGATTTTATTATGGGTCTACTAGGTGACTTCTTCCTAGGAAGTGGGACCGGACAAGAAGAAGCAGGTTGCTGGAAGTGTGGGATGGAAGAGTTTCGTTCCCTTCGCACCTCCTCTCTTGTTCTCTGCCTGCTTCCCGAATACCATACAGTGAGTAGCTCTCCTCCATATTCCCGTGCCTTGCCTCCCTCCCTTGGAGCCAGCTGACTATAGACTGAAAGGTGAGACAAAATGAATCTCTCCTCTGTAAGTGTGGGTGTTGAGTATTTTGTCCCAGCAGCAAGAAAACTGACTAGGACAGACTTAATTTGTGGTAGGCACCATACTGATGATGTTATCCAATCTCGGTATCAATACAGAATAGAAAAAGAAATTTAACTCCTTTCTTCCCATTCCTAAATGTCAGTAATCTTATTAGAATCTTATGCATTGTTGCAGATTATTCACACCAGGGAAACTATTCGGTATTTACACATGTGTGACTTATTTATTTCACTTAGGAGAAAGGAGCTAAAGGTGTAGGGAAGGTGGGATGGGTAGGGGAAGAGTAAAAAGGGAAAAGAAAAAATGTGAGAGAATGAAAAGGTGAAAATAAAGTGTTTGTAGATGGGGAGGGGAGGAGGGAGTGAAGGGAGGGCAGAGGTAAGGGGAAAAAATGAGAATCAAGACTTGTCATGTAGAGGTACAAGATCCCAATAATGAATGTAACTGTACTGTATCCCTAAAATGTAGTACCAATAAACTCAATTAAAGCTGAAAAAAAAAGAAAAAGAAATTTAAATGGATCTTCTGCTGTGTGAAGCTTAGTTATAATTTGTGAGACCTTGCTAATTTGCAGAGCATGTAAGTATGAGCTAGCAAATATAGTTTGTGAAATATACTTCAAGAACAATTCAAATTTACTATCATCACCATCATTATTAAATATATGTTTTCTGGTTTTATTCCTGCAATGTTGGCAATAAAAGCCATCTATATACACAATGCTTCCTGAAATTGCTAAACTAATGAATATTTAGGTTTTTTCTTGCTTTTTTATTTGTCCCAAATATTTTAAGACACAAGCATATTCTTTTCTGTAGTCCTACTCATTTAAAATATTAAACTTGTTGTATTTGTCCTTTTATAGGACTTCACATTTCTATAAGTAGGGAAATTATATATTTAGACTAGCTTATCCTTTTATAGAACTCACATGCAATAGAGGTTTTGTTTTGTTGCCCATAGACTTACTGAGAAGCACATTTTATCATTCTTCTATTTTAAAGCAGCCTATCAACTGAGGTAGACTGAGTTTGTCATAAGGAGTTTTTCTCGAAGTGTTGTCTTTATACCAGCAGCAAGAACATTACCTAGGAATGCTTTTGGAATGCAAAGTCTCAATGTACTACTGATTTAGAAATTCTGGGCATAGTGTGCAGGAATCTGAATTTTCACAAGCTTTTCAGGTGCTTGGAAGTGCACTGACCTTTGAGAATTATTCTTTAAATCAGAGGTTCTCAACCTTGCTCACACTTTGGAATTACTTGGGGAGCTTTAAACAATTCTCCTGCCTGGGTCTTAACCCCAGAAATTCTGAATTAGTCTTAGGTGAGGCTGGAGAATTGGAGCTTTTACTAGCTCCCTAGGTGGTATTAAAGTACAGTCAAGGCTGAGAACCACTGTTCTACAGCATTTATAACTTCACATTATACTTGCCAGCTTCAGGTTCTTTGAGTTTTTTTCCCTTTCCCCAAGGAGCTATGACACATGAGTATATAGTTAGGGTACAATGACTTAGATATTACCTTGTTTTGAGTGGCTTTAGGTATTAAATGAAATGTGTCACTGCATCTTAGCATTTCCTTTGGGTTGCTTATCATACATGATGAGCCTTTGAACTAGAAGCTGAATTAGTTTAATGCAATGTTTCCTTTTGAATCTGTTGGACTTTGTGTGCATCAGGGAGACATGCAAAATGAATGTCTAAATATTCTTCGTGTGATCTTTGGGAAAAGCGCCAGAGTAGAAAAAATGTCCATGGTACATTAACCATGTAAAGTGGATTTAATCAGATGGAATCGATTTGTTTATGTTGCACTTACATGTACAAAAGGAAATGTTCTGAACTAAATAAATTCAGTATTAAAATTGCCTTCACATGCCATACCTAACCAATTTTACGACCATATATACTACCAGTTAGATGCTACTTGGGAAGGAAAATATAATCCTTCAGCTAGCAAATGAAGAGACTTAGAAGTAACTTCTTCACAATTTCAATGGAGGGAAATACGTTAAAAACTTTTCTTTTTGTTATACGAGATATGGACTAGAAGCACTCCCAATTCATTCTATAATAGACAATGAATCACTTTCTTCACACTTTGTTAAGTGTTTTAATCTTGTTTTTCTCAACTAAACATATGCCAATGACATAGTTCTTTTTATTTTGAATCTGAATTTCTGTATGCAGAAAGCTCAGGAACAACAACTGTTCTTTCTAGATTGGGCTTTGTAGCACTTTGAAATTGGGTTCTCTAGTGTCTTTTGGCTGAGTGGATTCTAGAACATTCAAGACCAAGTAATAACACTTAACCATGGGAGGCAAGCTGACACAATCACTGTAATATGGGGCAAAGCCAGAATGGCACCTTTCTCAACTTGCAAAAATCTGTGGTGATGAATTACAGACCATAATGATCGCTGGTGCAGGATAGACAGGTCACAACCAAGAATGTCACTTTTTTTTTTTTAATACCAAGAATAAAACTTGGGTTCCTGCACTTGCAAAGCAGGCACTGGAACCACTGAGCTAAATCACCGGCCCTCACTTGATTTATTTTATAACAAGAAATTAAGAGCAGGAAAATAGAAGCAGGTTTTAACTGTGGCAACTTGAACAATATGATCACTTCCTCTAATTCCAGGCTGAAGAAAATTCTCAGACCCAGAAACCATCTGTTAAAAGAGAATAAGAGGCCCTAAAGAAAGGGTCATGACCTGTCATAGAATGTGTATAGTATAAAATTGCACATCTCCGCTCCTTCCCTGAGACTGTTTAGCAGACTGTACTTGGAAGAATGGCGATAGAAAATAAAAGCAGTTCTTCTTAGTCTGTGTAAACAGGTAGATGCAAAGATGTTACAGGTATAGGTAGTTGATGTAATGATTAACTTCATGGCAGCTAGGCTAGGGTACGGTGCCAAGCTGTTTGGTGGAACACTAGTTTAGATGTTGCTATAAAGTTACTTTTATATTAGAGTAACATATCTACAATTAGTTAACCTTAAATAAAACAGTATACTATCTACAATGTGATTAGGTTTTGTCCAATCAGCTGAAGGCCTAGATCAAAGACTAAGGTTTCTTGAAAAAGAGATTCTGCAGGAAGAGTTCAACATAGAAATTCTGCTTGAATTTCCTCCCCCTCTGCCCTATGCGTTTGGGCTGGCCAGCACCTACAATTATACATGGAAGGGCTGTGGATTTAGCTCAGCGGTTTGGTGGCCTGCCTCACAAGTGCAAGGACCTGAGTTCGATCCCCAGTGCCACACAAAAAAAAATTATACATGTAAGACTCTTCCTTAGAATATCTATTTTTCAATCCCCTCTCATCCCTCTCTTTCTCTTTCTACACACACACACACACACACACACACACACACACACACACCTTACTGGTTTTATTCTAATACAATAGATAATGATCTAGACAAGGGAGTAGCAGTAAAAACTATAGGATTCTGAGGTTAGATCAGGCACATCAAGTTACTGGCCTTAATAGATAGTAGAGACTTGACAACACCACCTGAGATATTGACCAGGACTGGTATTGGCATAACCCTTAGCTATCAGGTCAAGTGGATCCTGCAGTGATGCACTATACAATGAAAAATTTTAATTCAGAATGGGATGAAAGAAGATCTTGAGAATGTAAATAAGTTATAGAAAATGCTATCTACTTATTGTCACATCAGTGTCTTACTTTGGTTTACCAGATAATACTTAGGTCAGTTTGTTAATACAATAAGATAAAGAACTGCTATGGAACAAAATATTTATGTAGAGGTATCTGTAAATAACAGTGATTAGGGGAAACTTCAGTACTAGTGATTTGAGTAGTACACTTGGTTATGCAATTTGTTTGGAGAAAGAAAGTCTGAGGCAGAAAAAAATGTGGATTTATTGGCAATGGTAAATTACCTGGGAATTAGAGATGAGAAATATATTGATCAACCTATGGAAATGAACATAAAGTGTGCAGAACTGTGTGTTTCATGTCAATTCCCACTGAGAAATGTTTATTTCAGAGAAAGGACTGAAAAGCAGGTAGGCATAATATCTCCTCCAGTAGATGTTGCCCAGCCTCTGTTCTTGGCGAGTCTCTACTGGCTCTGTTCATTAACAAAGGAGTCATGTTGACAGGGCTGGAAACTATGCATGGCCTAATTGGCATTAACTTCACCTCAACCAAGCATATTCTAATTACCATTGCCACTGCAAGTCCTACTTCTACAATCCCTTAAGGAGATAAGATTATAACATTAGAGTTTCTACCCTTCTATGAGCCATCCTTACTGGGAATAATACATATCCTAAGTGTGAATTTATCTTTCATGTCTTACATGCCTCAGTTAATGGCATTGTCTCAGAGGGTTCAACACACAGCAAAAGAAGTATGATAATGCACATGTGACTGGGACCACTGGCCTTCCTGCACCTGGCAGCATAGGAAACTAGCAATGACATCAAGGAATTAAACAACTTTATTAAAGGTACATTTAAGTCACAGAAGAGATGTCCTGTAACTTGGGGTGCTCTGGCTCAAAATGCCACTACATGGTGTATCACTGAATGCCATAAATATGAATCTAGGAACAAATGGTAGAATTAAGGGTCGTGTCCCTCCCTGGTAATCCTAGTCAAGTCACTTGGACATTCTGTGCTTGCTATTTAGGAAGCCAGGTTCTTCTAGATTTGAGCTTCTAATTCTTGCTAAGAAAGGAAAACTTCTTTCATAGGATACAGAAATGGTTCCAATAAACCTAAATCATGATTGCCATGTGGTCATTTTAGATTTCTCTAGCCAGTTATCCAGTGGCAAAAAGGAATTTCTGTATTTGCTGGTGCAGCACTGACCAAAGTGAGGGTGGAGGGTGACTACTCCATGCTCCTCTGTGCTGAGAGGTGGAGCAGAGACTGCTATGTTATGGCTGGGATCCAAAATTTTTCATGGTCCCTTGTTATTTTTAAGAAGTTTTTCATTTGATGATTGCTAACCACAACCCTAAGGTCTATATCTGATATTCTATCTTCACATTGGTTGATTCTGCTGCACATGCTTTCAATAGAATTTTTAATCTTCTGGATATTTGTTTGAGTCTGTTTTATGGAACCCAGTTCTTTCCTATGTTGTACATTCAGGTTTCCATCACTGTCCTAAGCATCTCTACTTTTCTTTTTAATCTGTATCTACTCTATATTCACTCACCATGTCCTTCCTTATGGTCATCATCTCTTTAGTAATCTTTGTAATTATTTGTTTTGTAGAAGGCTTGCCAGTTAATGGACTTTTGGAAACTGACTGGATCATGAGGGCTCTAAATTCATCAAGAGGAATAACCTATTGGTGAATTTATACTTTAACAGCATTATTGGAGGTGATGGAAGATGAGAGGGTGGTGCCTAGTTGAAAGGAGTGAATCATGCAGGCATGTGCCTGGGGATTCTGTTTTGCTCACATTCTCTTCCACTCTCTTTTCTTCCTGGCTGCTATGGTGTAAGTAGCTTTGCTCCAACATACTCTTCCACCTCCATGTTCAGGTCTGCAGCAATGTAACCATGGACTAAAACTTCCAGAACCACAAGCCAAAACATCTGTCCTACTCTGTGTTGTTTTTTGCAGGTATTTTGTCACAGCTACAAAAAGCTTACTAACACCACCCCTCAGAACTCATGACAATTACTGGGTACATTTTGGTACTTCCAGGCCTGAGGATAGCTATGAATTCCTGTGAAAGGACCATATATACATGATACATATACATGATAGCCACATCATACATCAGATCCCTCAAACATGTAAATCTGGGTTGGTTACCACACCAGACAAACAACCTAGATTGAAAGAAACAGAGACAAAGGTAAGAACCAAGAGGATTGAATGGTAGAGGAGGAAGTTGTGAAATCAGTTATGGCCTTGCAACACCACAGCTTGTTTCATGAACCCTTCAACTATAAAGGTTTAGGGCTTTACTTTGCTTATGTTTAAAAGTTGTGATTGGCTGCCACCTTGCAGAAACAGAGACAGGACATGAGGGAAATGTGAATTTAACACAGAGCCCAGAATTGTAAATTAATAAATAAACATGCAGTCTGGAATATAGAAGAAGAGAATGAAATTAAAATTTTTATTTAGAAAATAGGAGCTTATTATGCTGTGTGGTGGTGCATGGTCCCAGCACTTGGAAGGCTGAGATAGGAGGATCACCATGAGTTTGAGGCCAGCCTGGGCTATATATAGTGAAGTGAGGGTTAGCCTGAACATAGCAAGATCTTGCCTCAAAACTATTACTAGCTCAATATATAGTATTTCATTTTCACTTTGAATTTATTTATGTGCTTTTATTAAACTATCTTCTATCATCTCCAGTAAATAATATTATAATCTTCTCCCTCCCCCACCCTTTCTGTCTCTGGGGAGTGTACCCAGGGCTTTCACACTGTGCTATATCCCTAGCTAATTTTTATTTCTGAAACTGAGTCCTACTAAATCACTAAGTGGCCCAGGATAGCCTTGAACTTGTGACCCTACTGCTTCAGTCTACTAGAGTATTGGGGTTACAGATAGATTGCACTTATAGTTGAGAATCTAGGAATTTTTAATACTTAAAAAAAATTTCAAATACCTTCTACATCCACTGCTCTGACATGTTCTTTCTCCTGAATTATGACAGCAATCCAATAACTGGCTCTATTGCTCAGGGTCTTATCTATCTCAAACCCAGCACCTGTTTCACTGCCAGAGTATATTCCTAAATAGAGATCTGATAATACTGGTTTTCTGCTATAGGCTTTCAGTGACCTCCATCATCTTATAAATTCCCCTGTGTTTTGACCCCTAAAATACCTTACCAATCTCATCAGCTGCTGCAATTTACTTTTCCCTTTCAAATCTAAAAATGGTCTCAGTATCACAAATGTTTGTTTTAGTACTGTGTTACCTTCCCATTACTATAACAAATCCTCCAGACAATCAACTTATAAAGAGAGAAAGTTGATCTTGGTGCACAGCATTGGAGCTTCCAGTCCATGATCAGTTGATCCCTTTATGCTGAGCCCACAGAGAGGCAGCAAATTGTATTGTGTGTGGATATTGGCAAAAAATTGTTCACTTCATGGCCTAGAAGCAGGGTCAGAGGAGCAGGGGGTAGAGTCCCGCAATCCTCTTTGAAGGCATACCTCCAGTGACTTAAACACCTGCCACTAGACACTATATCTTCAAGGCTTCACTACCACACAGCACCACAGGCTGGAGACTAAGCCTTTAACAAATGGACTTCAGGAGGGCACTTTTCAGAAATATATCAAGTACCATATGCATCAATAGAATTATATTACAATTAGTTGCTGACCTATGACTCCTTTGTTCTTTTCAAGGATAGTTTCTCCATTCTCTTGCTGAACAGTAGTTCTTTGTGTCTGGATTTGGTTAATCCTTAGAAAGATCTTAGTTTGTCAGTAGACATTCTTAACACTTGAAGACACCAGAGGGAAAATCTTGGGTGAAAGGCAATAAGAATACAATTATGAAGAATGGATTCATGATCACAAGAACAGCCACAGGTTTAATTAATTAGGAGGCAGGAAAATTTAATATGAGTTCATTAACTGGGTGTTATAAAGATCCAAGGAGGCCAGGGATTAGAAAGGCAAATTGAAAAGGGGCATGCAGGAATCCACTCCTGAGAGGAGAATTCTTGTCATTTTTTATCCCCTCCTTCTGTGTAAGAATATACAAGATCTCATTTCATTGCTGAGGAGGGACAGGTAAGGGCACAAGGAGAGCAGGGCATTTGACTCTGGGATGCCTCAGGCTGCTCCTCTGGGACCAAGTCACTTTCTTAATGGCAAAACTTTTCAACGAAATCCTCTAAAAGATCCTCAGAGACTGGTGCACACACGAGGTAAAGGAAGCAGGGATATTTTGGAGTTTGGTATATTAGATGAAACTGCAACCCATAGATTGAAACATTTGGATATTGATTTTGATTTTTTGTTAAGATGTAAAAATACTAAAAGCACCAGCTGTTCCTTGGCCAAAGACGCTGTGGGGTCCTCAGCTTTGTAGTAAATGACCAGCATCCCTAGATGGGCTCAGTCACCTGCAGCCTGCTCTGTCAGCACAGTTGGCCATTTCCGAACCAGTGGGGGTTCCTTACAAGTTTGTTTATCTTCCAATGCAACCACCTGCCTGGAGTTGAATTGTCTGTGCTATAAATAGAGAAATAGGACACAGGATAGTTTTTACCATTAAAGAGGAAATGAACGTTGGATTAAAAAATAAATCCCAGTTTGCTTGTTATGTAGGAACCTGGGTAGGGTCTTCAAACTATTTACTCAGGTAGTTGTGTAATTGGAAAAGAAAATAACCTTCATAGTATCAGCACGCTTTAAACATCTGAAATCTGCTGAGCATCATTTGATAATTTCTGGAGGTAGGGGAACAAAACCACTGTGTTCCGTGGAATATTAGCCTTGTCAAGCCTAATGGCCATACAACAGAAGGATAGTCTGTAAAGCGACCAGGACAGTAACCTCCTGAGGTCACTGTCAGGTGGAACTGAAGAATCCCACCGAGTCCAGTTCAAAACATTCACAAACTCCCTAGAATGATGCGTTGTATGGTTATTAAGGCCAAAAATGTCTCAATCATTTCTACAAAAACAACAAAAAACTTGGTGAATGTGTTTCTGAAATTTGGAACAGACTATTTGCAATTTTATGCTGCAGTTGATGTGAAAGATTGGAAATTTTTAATTTAATTGAATCTACTCTACCAAATATCTTGTCTAAATTACTGGCCTAAATCCAGATAAATTTGTTTTCGCTTCAGTGCATAGTCACTAAATTATTTTAAGATAAATGCACAATCTTCTTATCAATTTATATATTTTTTATACATTTAGTCCATTTACTTTTTCTGGTCAAATATAAACATTGATCTATTACATGATAGTGATCTCATCTTGAGGCTTATACTGTTTAACTCATATATTTTAGGAAATCAGATGTAAAGAAAATTACTTATTGATATAAATTTTATTCAATTTTTTTCTGATATAAATTTTATACTATTTTTCTCTTGACTAAAGGAAATTATTTAGAAATATATTTACCTATATTAAAATTTGCACTTGGATTCTGTGGGTTTTTCTAGACACAAGGTCATGTAACTATTATCATAATTCATAGATAACATCTATCACCCTAAAATTTACCTTGTGCTATCCTATATGGTCAGTCTCTTCATTTACCCCCAGTGCTTCCATCACATCCTGACAACTACCATCCTTTGGCCTTCCCAGAATGTCATATGTATTGAATAATGGAATACCTAGCCTTTGGCCCATGTTTCCTTTAATCAAAAAATGTTTAATATTCATGTATGTTATTGCATAAATCTAAAGTTATTCTTTTCTTTGTTGCATAGTATTCCATTGTAAGAACATACAGCATTCATACGCTATTAATCCTTTCATTTGTTGAAGGGCTTTAAGTTATCTCAAGGTTTGGGGAATTGGGGATAAAATTTATACACCTATTTGTGCACAGGTGTTTGTGTGGATGTAAGTTTCACTTCTCTATGGTAAATACTGAACAATGGGATAAATGAGTCCTATTGTGTTAGCTTTGCTTCATAAGGAGTTGCTGCTCTCTTGTACAGTTATGGTTCCATGTTTCATTTCCATCAGTAATGTATGAGAGTTCCACTTTCTCCAAATATTTGTCTGCACTTGGTATTACTATCGATGTTCTTTGTTTTTTGATAATAGCCATTCTAATAAGTGTACAATGGAATGTGGAGGTTTTAATTTGCATTTCCTTAATGACTAATGATTTAAGCATCTGTTTGTGTGCTCGTTCTCCATCTGTATATCCTCTTTGGTGAAGTGCCTATAAAAATATTTTGTCAATTTTTATAATTTTTGATTGATGTTTTTAGTTCAGTTTTGAAATTTTTTTTAAAACTGTGAATACAAATTCTTTGTTGGAAATTGTATTCAGTATCTTACTTTCTTTGGTGTTCTATTTAATTTTAGAATTGCTGGAAATATTTTTTAAAAGTCCAGTGGGATTTTGCATTAAGCCTATTGCTCAATTTGAGAAGAATTGGCATTTTAACAATATTAAGTTTTCTACTCCCTAGACACAATGTATATTTCTATTCATTTAGATATTCTTTGACTTTTTTAATTGGCATTTTGTAGTTTAAAACATAAAGATCCTACATTTAGCTTTTTAAAAAAGTCTTTATTAAGCGTATTGGTACATTTTAGATATACAATATGGTTACATTCATCACTGGGATCTTGTACCTTTACATGACCGATCTTGGTTTTTATTCTCCTTATTCTCCAGCCCTCCCTTCACCCACTCCTCCCTTCCCTGTTTACAAAGACTTTGTTTCCGTGTTTTTCCTTTTTTACATATTTTTTTCTTTTCCCTTTTTTCCTTTCCCCTACCCCTCCCACTTCCTCTACTCTTTTAGACATTTTCTTCTAATTACATACTATCAATTACACATTTTGATCCTTATTTACACTTTTAGTTTCTCACATGAGCCTACATTTAGCTCTTAATATTTATTTGTATGTATTGTGGTGTTTTGATGTTGCTGTGCATGTTATTAAGATAAATTGTGATTTCTGATTTTTTCACCACTGGTATGTAGAAATATTGACTTTTTGTAACATGTCTGGATTTCATGAATTTTCTAAAAAAAAATCACTTGATGGAGTACTCTTCTAAATACTCTGAAGTTTTTCATATGTCTTATTACACTGTCTGATGCTCTCGGTATGTTGCTAAATAGGAGTACTAAGGTGAAATACAGGTATATTTACCCTTTTTTTAATATATAGCTTTCAAGTACTTTTCTCCAAACTGCAGATTTATACAGAATTTATAGAGCCAGGGATTATTGGTGCACACCTATAACCCCAACACCCTGGGAGTCTGAAGCAAGATCACAAGTTCAAGCCCAGCCTGGACAACTTAGCAACTTGGCAAGAACCTTTCTCAAGATGAACAGCTACAAACAGGGGGTGTGGGGGTGGCATTGAGGATGTAGCTCAGTACAAAGGTGCTATTTTCATTTGCCAGTGATGGACAAATACTAAAAAGCCAAACAAACAAAAAAGCTCAAGAAACAAAAACCGTGTGCAAATCAATATCAGGAAAACAAAACTGAGTTAAAGGTAGGTAGAGGACTTAAGTAGACATTTCAACAAAGAAGTCATAAAAATGGTCAACAGGTACCTGAAGAAGTGCTCAACAGACCCCAAGGGATGTGTGGCCTCTTCACGCACACAAGAGCATCTCGTGGATTTGGATCTGTGCAGCAGAGGCGCCTGTGACCAGAGAGCCATTGCTGTGAGCTTGAGAAGGTGGTGCAGTGGTGAGCAGCAGAGTGGGCCTCTCTGAAGCTTCATGTTGAAAACTGAAGTCCACTGGGATGTGGAAGGCAGAGCAGGCTACAGCAGTTGGTGAGCGGCTGGGACCAGCCTCTGCTACTGAACCCGGACCTGCTGTGGGGGAGGGCACAAGAAACTTGCAGGAGAACCTTGTAGAGTTCTAATCCACAGGAAGTCAGAGCTCAGCTCTGGCCTGAATCTCACTGGATTACAGATGGTTTGCTGAGATTAATCAACTTGTCTCTGCATGCTACTGCCCTCATTGTATACCAACAAAAGCAAAGTCACCCCTCCAAGGGAACTTTTCTTTTTCTTTCTTTTTCTTTTCTCTTACATCTCTTTTCTTCTTCTTCTTCATTTCTTTCCTTTCTTATTTCTGTTTTTGTCCTATTCAATTATTTTTTAATTGTTCTTATTGTTAAGAGTGTGAACACAGTTTCTGCTTTTCCCGTTGCTTTAAGTTTATTCTGTTTTTGTTTCTGTTCCTCCCTTCTCTTTCCCTCCTGTCTTCATCAGTTTCCCAAAGTTTTTGTGATCCTCCAGTGTCCTCTGCCCTTACTTCTAATTTCTCCTTCTATCTCTCTATCCTCCTCTGCAACTCCTTCTAAGTCTTCTTCCCAGTGAGTAAAGTCAGATATTGAAGGGTTTACTAACTATAAACATAGCTTGGTCCTTGATTTTTATATATAACCACAAGTCTATTTTATGCAGTTAATAGTATCAGGATAATAGCTATCAAAATTTGGCATTTTCTAAGCTGTGTTCAATACTATTGTTGTTGCTGATTGCGTTACTTTGGCCAAGATAATGTGTTTGCTTTAGTTACTTGTCTTCACTGGTACACTAAGGCTGAGATCATTTAAAAGCCATTACAGACTCAAACCCCTAGAGACAGCTACACCAGGAAGACAATACAAGAATAGCCATTCCCTAAGGGTTCTAAATACTAGCAACATTGATGCAATAATTGAGCCAGGAATGTAGTTCAGTGGCACAGTGTCCTGATTACGGACTCTTGAGCTCTATCTCTGGTATCAAAAACCAACCAACCAAACAAACAAATGAAAGATGTTTGCAATAAGCAATTTACAAGTAGCAAATTAAACCAAAA
The DNA here is from genome assembly GCF_012274545.1 of Fukomys damarensis. Taxonomy (NCBI): domain Eukaryota; kingdom Metazoa; phylum Chordata; class Mammalia; order Rodentia; family Bathyergidae; genus Fukomys; species Fukomys damarensis. The sequence continues at coordinate 4,460,187 of NW_022900922.1, read as the reverse complement.
ACTTCAACAGTAACAGAAAATAGAAATGAGAAGGCACTTAAGCAGGATGCAAACAGAGACTTCCAAATCACCAAAAGGAAATCCAGGAAGTGACATGGAACAGTCCAAAACTCAACCACTTGAACTCCCTAAATTAGCAATGAAAGACAATCTGGAAAAAATGAAATCTGAAATAATTTCTTAGATAACAACAGAGATAGTAACCGTAGTGAAAGACAGGATAAATAACTCTAGATATGACACAGATTAAAAAAAAAAAAAAAACAGAGGAGCTCAGGAACGTGATAGAATCATAGTATAGGAAAGAAACAAAATCCATAAGACAGATTCAAACAGATATCCAGGAGATTAAAAACTCCATTGAAAGTTTACAATGCAGCATGAGTCAATGTTGAGAACACAATAACGGATATAGAAGACAGGGTTGCAGTTAGTAATCAGGAAAGGAAAGATTTTTTAAAAAATAGCAAAGGACCATGAGAAATCCAGCAGCTGGTAGATGATGCAAAGAAGAATAACATAAGACTGATCAGAGTCGATAAAGAAACAGGACAGAGTGCAAATGCCATTAAAAAAAAAAAAAAAGAATGCTCAAAGAAATAATACCAGAAAACTTCCCAAGCAGGGGGAAAGAATTTGACATGCAAATAAGTGAGGCATATAGGACTCCAACTAGCCATGAAAACAGAAACACACACACACACACACACACACACACACCCTAAGCATATAATAGTCGTTTCCAGAAATCCAACAGAAGAACAAAGCAGTTAGAGAAAAGAAACAAATCACATGCAGACTTTTCAACACAAACCCTTAAGTCAAGAAGAACCTGGAGTAGGGCCGGGCATGGTGATACACGCCTATAATCCCAGCACTTGGGAGGCTGAGGTGGGCGGATTGCTGTGAGTTCAAGACCAGCATGGGCTACACAGTGAGTTCCAGGTCAGTCTCGACTACATAGTGAGACCCTGTCTCAGAAAAAAAAAAAAAAAAAAAAAAAAAAAAAAAAAAAAAAAAAGAATCTGGAGTGAAGTATTTCAAGTTCTAAAAGAAAACAACCTCCAACCCAGATTGATGTACACCACAAAACTATTTTTCAAAACTTGCTGGAGAAATAGAATGCTTTCATAACAATGACACCTGAGGAACTTCATGAATACCAAACCAGCACTCCAAAACATGTTAAACAATATCCTAGGAAAAGACAATGGGATCACAGCCCCAAGAAGCCCAGCAGAATTAATCCATCAGGCATGACAAAAAGTTAAATGCAAAGGGGTTGAATCCAATAAAAGGAAAAGGTCATGAGAAGGATAAATCAATACACATCAGTTATAGCCGTCAATGTAATTGTCTCAATTTATCTATCAAAAGAAATAGACTGGCAGAATGGGTCAAGAAGTCTTTATAAATGGGGAGTGGTGGAGGGGTTGAACAGAGGACAAAAAACGGGGAAAAATACGAACCAAGATATATTGTGTAAATCTACAAATTCCCAATGATGAATGTCATCATATTGTATAGTAAAATATACCAGTAAACTTAATTAATGAAAAAAGGAAGTACTCAACATGAAACCAATTATTAGAGAAAGGCCAGGCAAAATCACTTAAGCTACCACCTCACATCTGTTAGACTAGCTACGATGCAGAAGCTAAGGACTAAGTACAGTGTGAGTGTGGACGAGGAAAGAGACTCCTCTACGCATCTGGTGGGAATGAAGTGTGGCACAGCATGAAGACTGCTCAAGAAATTAAAACTAGAACCAACTCCTCTTCTAAGTGTGTACTCAAAAGAAGTAAAATTAATACATCTGTAAAGTTGTCTTTAATTCCATGTTCATGGCAACATTATTCACAGCAGGCAAGATGAGCAAAAATTTTAGATATCTATTACTAGATGAAGGGAGAAAGAAATTATCACATATATGTATATATATAGCACATATATATCACATGCATATATTATAATATCATATATAATTATATATAGATACATAGTGAAATATTATTATCTTAAGAAAAGGAAAGTGTGCCATTTATAACACCAATGAACCTAAAAGACATTATACTGAGTGAAATCAGCCAAACACAGAAAATAATAACATGATCTCAGTTACTTGTGGAAGCTAAACCAAGAAACGTATGGAGATAGAGAATAAAACATTGATTCTGTAGTTTCAATCTAGAGAAGGAAATGGGGAAGCCATAGGTCAAAAGATGCAAAGCCACAGATGTGTAGTATGAAGGAGTCCAGTCGTCTAATCCACACCATGGAAAGTATAGTTCCTGATGGTGCTGTATTGTATGCAGGAGTTTTGCTAAATGGATAGATTAGCCGCTCTTGCCTCAAGAGAAAGTAGTTAATTATGTGAGATGATAGAAACGTTCATTTGTTCCACTAGAGTGGCCACTTTCCTATAGATATATCTTCTAATATCATGTAGTATAATTTAAACATAAATAATAACTTTTGTCTGAAAAGAAGACACTTTTGCTTGATCATGATCATAAGGGATATAATTTATTTTTTCCCTTGAGCATTTACTAGCTAGCAATTTTGTCAATAATTACTTTTCATGAGGTAAAAGACATTCCCTTTTATTCCTACTTTGCAGGAGTGTTTTAAACTATGAATCCATGCTTTTGAAACCAATTCAATGATTTTAAAAAAAATTTTGAAATCTGTTACTATGGTATATTTTACAATATGAATTTTGAATCTTGAACCAGCCTTGAATTCCCATGGGGAATTTTAACTCATACGTATTTGTTTTTATCATTTATGTACTTCTCTAAAATTAGAATATATGTGATGACATATATAATTTACATTAATTTATATACTTTAGAAGTCAATTATTTAAATTTATATAACTTCTAAAAGATATTTCAACCAGTTAAATTAAAATGAATTTGAGAATTCTTAAAAATACCTAACCCTAACTGTATCTAATTAACTTTTCTTATATTTAATCCTACGTGCTGTTACTATTCATTAATATATAATGAATTCCTTCAGTTTATATTTATTTAACACGTATAACATAGGACAAAGGTGAGAGAGACTCATGTGGCAAAGAGGAAACTTTATTCTTCATTTGCTCCAGCTTGAACAAGATACTCTGGCAGTTCAGAGAACTGACATGTAAATTAGACTATGCAGAAGCGGCGGTAGTTGAAATCCACAGAACATACATATAGGCAGACAGTGTACATCCTACCACCTTCTCTCCTTAGTTATGCTGCTCACCCAGTTTCAGGCCCTGAAGTACTACATGGGTTTTATGATGCACTGGTCCCACCGCAATTGATTGAATCAAGGGTATAGATCTACAGTACTGTAGTCAGTGAAAGGCCTGGGATGAAACACCTTACCCTCTTCTCCGCGAATGTGAATAAACAGAGCTTCAGGATGGTTACATTCTTAGTATTAGGCACTAAAATAAGAGTTTATGATAGAGACAGCAAGGTGGACACCACTTTTCCCCATGTGAAAGTTGAAGTACCAGCTGAGAAAGCCAGTCTTCCATGAAAGCAGGAAGAGAAAGCAGACATCGGATCCTGATAGAAAGGATTGGCGAAACTAGAGCCCTTCAAAGCTGACGGTTTCCCAGTTCCTGAGAGGTCCAGTTGAACTTTATTACCTTAAACTCACTGTATGATTTTGTCACAGATTTAACTTTACATTGGGGCTAGTTAGGTCCCTGAAAGCAAGAGACTTAATTGCATTAGACATTTAGTAGTAGCCATCAAAACAGTGGACCTTGAGACAAACGTAGGATTGCTAGTGGGATCAGTGTGGAATGGAGTTGGTTAGTTTGCTCTGGCAAGACAGATCATGTCTTCTTCAAGTGACAGTGAAAGTGCACGTAAGCAAAGTAGGGTGCAGGGACGATTGGATGCTCCTTTGCAGTTATAAGCTAAGTGGAGATGCTCTTCATTGATGACTGCTATTTGATCTTGGATAAAACACTTAGTTTTCTTTATGTTAATAGCCATAAATGTATAGTCTATGACATGAGGTAGGCATTCTGATAAAAATGATGATAATAATAATAGCAATTAATAACATCTTATATTTGTGATTGTGCTAAGAGCTTTCCATGCTTGACTTCATTTAATCCTCATTACTTTCCTATGCAATAGATACAAAGATTTTAAAAACTTTTTTACATTTGAGAAAGCAGAAGCTAGAAGAGATCAAGTAAATTGCCCAAGGTCACACAAAAGAGAGAGCGCTGGGTTTGAATCTAATTTTATAAATCTTCTAAAACATGAATGATGATATTCAGAATTACTTTACTCTATATTTTAAACAGATAATTCTCATTTAATGCCCTTTTTAAGGATTTGCATCATCCTTACCCTCTCCTTCAAACATTAGCCCAGAGGTGTTAGAAAAGTTTATGTAGAGCCAGAAATATTTTCAGCTTTGTGAAATGTGTTGGGAGAACTCCACCCTGTTCTGAGGTGCAAAAGCAGCCATGGCAACAATCGCATAAATAAACATGGCAGGATGCCTATAAAACTTTATTTGCTGGCCCTGTAATTTCAATCTCACAAAGCTTTTACTTATCAAGAAATATTAGTGCTTTCATTTTTTCAGTTACTTACCATTAGTAGCTTATGAGTTGTATAACATTAGGTCAGCTATAGCTGCCAACCACTGTTCTAAGGCTCCTCAAATACACTTTTCCATCCCTCAGAAAGTTTTCTTTTTCACCTGAGACCCCCATCTTTGTTCTTCTGATTAGGTTTTCTGTGTTATGATTCACTTTCAAAGCCAGGAGCTTTAGATTAATAAACCATGCACTCTTCTGCTGGGTCCTCATAGTCTGTCCTTTGCCTACTCCTGACATGTTTTCTGAGAACATATGCAAGTTTGCTCTCATTCTTTTGGGCAACTTATTCACAACTCTCATTTTTAAAAACTGCCATACCTTTTAAACATTATAAATATGCAACATATTCCAATATGTAAGGGCAACTTTTTGTATTGCTGTGCTTTCTAAAAATAATTTTGGGGCTTTGCATATAATTAGAATGAACTGATAGATTCCCATCAAATTTCCCCATTACTCATATGGCCTAACTGGTGTCAAGAAATAGGATCATGCCAAAGTCTGAATTTAAAGTTATTTTGATGACAAATAGCAAGCTCATTACACTATTTAATCTTCCAATGATCTGTGTCCTAGACTGGTCAAGGTCAAGTATCTAAGTTTACCCATCCAAGGTTGCTCTGTGCTTTCACAGAACTGGTACCTTTTGCAAGGTCTTGTACCTTAGACCTTAGACTGTTATGGTTTAAATCTTTGACATGCCCCCAGATTCTCATTGTGGAACTTGATTGGATAATCGGGGCACTATATTCATCAGCGAATCCACTCAAATTGTCATTATTGAGTGTGCTGTTGGAAGGTAGGGCCTCTTTGAAAAAGGTGGGTCACTGGGAGCCTGACCTGGAAGCGGGTGTCCTTCCCTCCCACTCCTTCATTCTCTCTCTGCTTCCTAATTGCTATGATGTGACCAGCTTTACCTGCCGGGCCCTTCTGCCATGTTGTTTCTCTCTTGGAGCCAGTCAAGCATGGGCTGAAAATGTGAACCAAAATGAACTTCAAGTTGTGGGTGTCCAGTGTTGTGTCCCAGTGCAAGAAAGTGACCAACACTAATTGCATAATTTATAAACAACACAAATTTATTGCTGATAGTTCTGGAAGCTAGGAATGTCCATATCAAGGTGCCAGCACATTCAGTGACTGGTGAAGTCTTCCTCTCTGTGTCTGGGGTGGCACCATTTGCTGTATCTTACTTGGCCTTTCATGGCAGAAATGGCACAAGGCTCCCTCAACTCTCTTTTATAAGGGTTTAAATATAAAGACCCAATTATCACATAAAGACCCCAGTTTAAATACCACAACAATAGGGACTGGATTTCAATGCAAGTTTTGGAGACACAAGCATTCCAGACCATAGCAGGATTCAGTACATCACCAAAGCCGAACAGCAAATGAGGTATCTCCATATTGACTTCCATAGTGGTTGCACCAGTCTGCACTCCCACCAACAATGGAGAAGGGTTCCTTTCTCCCCACAACCCCACCAACATTTGTTGTGTGATTTCTTGATAGCAGCCATTCTTTGTGGGGTGAGGTGGAATCTCAGTGTTGTTTTCATCTGCATCTCTCGAATGATCAGTGATGTGGAACATTTTTTTATATATTTACTTGCTGTTTTTACCTTTTTGTCTGAGAGATGTCTGTTCATTTCAGATGCCCATTTTTGAATTGGGTCTTTATATTTGGGGGCTGATTGTCTTGA